>NC_090653.1:12597502-12785002 GCF_040937935.1 Hyperolius riggenbachi
CAACACTTCCAAACTCTGATTGGGCTACATTTTTTTAGCGGTGATCAGTTATTAGTCCTGCAGAATACCGCTTTCCGAGGCCTCTTTCCGATTACCGCTGCGGTAAGCCCATTTCTGATTGTAAACCTGGAGATTTGTATTCCGCGGAAATTTTCTGACCAGTATCTGCTTGTTCTCACTTTCTCCAGTGGACAATTCTTGGATTATCACTATCAGCAAAGTAGTCTAGTCCAGAGTTTTTCAATCATTTTTCTAATTGTACCACTTTTATCACCTGAAAATGTTCAAGTACCACCAGTGTGCCTGCATAGTAGTGCGGTACCACCAGTGTGCCTGCATAGTAGTGCGGTACCACCAGTGTGCCTGCATAGTAGTGTGGTACCACCAGTGTGCCTGCATAGTAGTGCGGTAGCACCAGTGTGCCTGCATAGTAGTGCGGTGCCACCAGTGTGCCTGCATAGTAGTGCGGTACCACCAGTGTGCCTGCATAGTAGTGCAGTATCACCAGTGTGCCTGCATAGTAGTGCGGTACCACCAGTGTGCCTGCATAGTAGTGCGGTGCCACCAGTGTGCCTGCATAGTAGTGCGGTACCACCAGTGTGCCTGCATAGTAGTGCGGTACCACCAGTGTGCCTGCATAGTAGTGCGGTACCGCCAGTGTGCCTGCATAGTAGTGCGGTGCCACCAGTGTGCCTGCATAGTAGTGCGGTACCACCAGTGTGCCTGCATAGTAGTGCGGTACCACCAGTGTGCCTGCATAGTAGTGCGGTACCACCAGTGTGCCTGCATAGTAGTGCGGTGCCACCAGTGTGCCTGCATAGTAGTGCGGTACCACCAGTGTGCCTGCATAGTAGTGCGGTACCACCAGTGTTCCTGCATAGTAGTGCGGTACCACCAGTGTGCCTGCATAGTAGTGCGGTACCACCAGCGTGCCTGCATAGTAGTGCGGTACCACCAGTGTGCCTGCATAGTAGTGCGGTGCCACCAGTGTGCCTGCATAGTAGTGCGGTACCACCAGTGTGCCTGCATAGTAGTGCGGTACCACCAGTGTGCCTGCATAGTAGTGCGGTACCACCAGTGTGCCTGCATAGTAGTGCGGTGCCACCAGTGTGCCTGCATAGTAGTGCGGTGCCACCAGTGTGCCTGCATAGTAGTGCGGTACCACCAGTGTTCCTGCATAGTAGTGCGGTACCACCAGTGTGCCTGCATAGTAGTGCGGTACCACCAGCGTGCCTGCATAGTAGTGCGGTACCACCAGTGTGCCTGCATAGTAGTGCGGTACCACCAGTGTGCCTGCATAGTAGTGCGGTACCACCAGTGTGCCTGCATAGTAGTGCGGTACCACCAGTGTGCCTGCATAGTAGTGCGGTGCCACCAGTGTGCCTGCATAGTAGTGCGGTACCACCAGTGTGCCTGCATAGTAGTGCGGTACCACCAGTGTGCCTGCATAGTAGTGCAGTACCACCAGTGTGCCTGCATAGTAGTGCAGTACCACCAGTGTGCCTGCATAGTAGTGCGGTACCACCAGTGTGCCTGCATAGTAGTGCGGTGCCACCAGTGTGCCTGCATAGTAGTGCGGTACCACCAGTGTGCCTGCATAGTAGTGCGGTACCACCAGTGTGCCTGCATAGTAGTGCGGTACCACCAGTGTGCCTGCATAGTAGTGTGGTACCACCAGTGTGCCTGCATAGTAGTGCGGTACCACCAGTGTGCCTGCATAGTATAGCCCTGATCAGACGCGGCTGTTTCTGACAGGGCCCAGGTCTTTTGGGGGTCCTAGCGCTGGATCCCCTCTACTGCGGAGGAATGGGGAAGACTCTTTAGGATTTAGAGGCTTTCCCCTCCCGAGGTATGTATCACCCGGGCACTTTTTCTTACAGGTACACTTTGAGAAAAGGGGGGCATATGGGAGGGGAATAAAAGGAGACATTGGTGGGGAAAAGGATTAAAATTAGATTACTAGCCTACAGATTGCCATTATTGCCAATATAGGCAGCCTTTCCAGTCCCCCTTCCCCCTCCTATTTCAATATAGGTAGCCTCCCCCAACCACCAGAGAGCAGTGAGTCACCACAAAGTTTGCTCCTCGCTGTTCTGCCCTGCGGAATAGTTTAGGCCTCAAATCAGCGGTAACCCGGCCACAGTGAAGAGACAGCCAGGCGTGCGGTGCACAGTGAAAGCCCGTATACTTCAAATACAGGATGTGCAGTGATGTCACTTTCTGTATATGTGCGGTCACGGTGAATTGTTCGCTTGGCTGTCTCTTCACTGCTGATCTGAGGTCTGAAGTAGGCTGCAGGGCAGTACAGCTAGGAGCGAGCGAGGGGGGGACCAGGACAAGGGACAGGCGGGCAATAAAGTAAACCTGTGGTGTACCACTTAGCCAACAGCAAAGTACCACCAGTGGTATACGTACCACAGGTTGAAAAGCCCTGGTCTAGTCTACTGCCCACCAGGGCTGGCAACGTATTGATCCTTGCAGGACACTCTGGTGAATACAGATTCTGCACCCCCTTTAGAAAGCACATGCCAACAAGTAATCTCCACCATGAAGGGGTTCAAGACCCCAAAGCCTTTTCCGGCTCAAGGGCGCATCTAGAGGGGAGCAGCCACTGCAATCGCAGGGGGGCCCAAAGCTGTGGGGGGGCCACAACTTACAAACCTTCCCTTCCTCCGATACAGGGGACTATACATCAGATCAGGGGTGTTTTGTGGCTACACTTGTTATGGGTGCGAAGATCAGGATGGCCACATTTGTTTCAGGACCCTTGTGAGATGGGCCCTCAGGCCGTGAAGGGCACCAAGAGGAGGAAAGGGGAGGGGTGTGTACATTAGGGGCCCCACTGGTCCAACTGATCATTTCCGAAGCATAGAGCATTTTAGAAGGTAGAAGTTCTTATCCCTTTCAGCATTTCAAGGGTATCCACAGAGTCCTGCTACAAGGACAAATCTCCGCTTCTGAAAGGAATTTAAAGTCTCTGACACAATGTACGGGGATAAAAGCTACGGACAAAAGTTAGAAATAACGTTAAGCTGAATAGTGGGATTGGCTCCGGCCCATCAAAGGGCTCAGTCACTGAAAGGAAAGTGGACACCCATTGATCCACAACAACATAAGGTGACAATGAATGAAGGCCCTTCAAGCCAACAGATAATATTATGAGACCGCAATAAGATTATTAGCTCAGAAATAAACGCTTCACGCTGCGAGAAATAAACAGATGGTTCTGAAAAAAAAGATTTCTTCAAAAGATCAAGGCCAGATACGAAGAGTGACACTTGAGAGAAGAAGTCATCTCCAACAGATCTGTGTTCACAGCCACGACTTCCTGTTATGTACCGAGGTTTGTCTATCAGGTTTCACCTCACACAACTTGCACGACTTCCTGTTATGTACCGAGGTCCGTGTATCAGGTTTCACCTCACACAACTTGCACGACTTCCTGTTATGTACCGAGGTCCGTGTATCCGGTTTCATCTCACACAACTTACACCTTTTCCCGGAGGTTCATCACGGCCATTCTTGCTGTTAAACCAAACCCGAGGGGAACCTGGGATGAAAAATCAAATACTTACCTAAGGAGAGGGAAGCATTCAGACACTGCCTGGTAGTACTGGTAGGCTGGTACCCTCTGGAATATTGGGTCTGTGCTCCTTTTCCGGCACAAATGCGGGCGTGCCAGCAGGTCTGGCTTACTACATAAGCACGGCACAAGTGCAGTACGGCCACACTCACGTTTGAAGAGTTGTGCGGCCCCAATGTTCGCTCCGACAATGGGGGACTGGAGGATGGTGCTGGAAGTTTCGATCCAGAGGATTCCTTCCTATAAGGTAAGTATGTGTTTTTGTACCCAAGGTTCACCTCGGGTACACGTTAAAGGAAACCTGAGATGTGAGTATTTATAATTACCTTAAGCTTCCTCCAGCCCCATAAGGTCCGTGGGCTCTCTTGCCATCCTTTCCAGCCCCTCCGTTCTTGTGCTATGGCTCCTGGTAATCTGACCAGCCGCACTTTTCTGCACATGTGCGGATCTGCCGCGGGCCCACCACCATCAGGCTTCTGCAACCAGGAGAGCTCTCGTCTTGTGCAGTAATAGTACAGAACAAGCGCAGCAAGCTTCCGGGCAGGGGACCGCCTGCGGCTGGGCAAAAAGCACAAAAACATATGACTGGCTACGACTGGCTAGATTACCGGGGGCCATAGCACAAGAACGGAGCAGCCGGACAGGACGATGAGGGATCCCATGTGCCTCATGGGGTTAGAGGAAGCCCCAGGTAAGTATTAATACACACATGAAGACCATCTCAGGTACACTTTAAGTTTCCCATATCTAATATTGATTTGCAATGTTTTAAAGGGAAGGTTCAGGGAGGGTGGGTAAAAAATAAAAATCAAATTCCACTTACCTGGGGCTTCCTCCAGCCCGTGGCAGGCAGGAGGTGCCCTCGCCGCCGCTCCGCAGGCTCCCGGTGGTCTCCGGTGGCGCGCCCGACCTGGCCAGGCCGGCTGCCAGGTCGGGCTCTTCTGCGCTCCAAGGCCCGGAACTTCTGCGTCCCACGCCGGCGCTCTGACGTCATCGGACGTCCTCCGGGCTCTACTGCGCATGCGCAGAACTACTGCGCATGCGCAGTAGAGCCCGGAGGACGTCCGATGACGTCAGAGCGCCGGCGTGGGACGCAGAAGTTCCGGGCCTTGGAGCGCAGAAGAGCCCGACCTGGCAGCCGGCCTGGCCAGGTCGGGCGCGCCACCGGAGACCACCGGGAGCCTGCGGAGCGGCGGCGAGGGCACCTCCTGCCTGCCACGGGCTGGAGGAAGCCCCAGGTAAGTGGAATTTGATTTTTATTTTTTACCCACCCTCCCTGAACCTTCCCTTTAAGTATTACAAAACCTAAGGTTTGGTCCACACATATAACAATTAATGAACTATAAGGGAGGAGCTAAACTCAAGCAGGCAGAAAGAGAAATAACTTAAAACATGTTTTTAAAAAAGGCTGTTGGGTGGGGAAGTGTTTGCGAACGTTTGTTTTTCAACAAAGGGTGTAAGATATTACTTTAATTTCAAACTTCATATAGTTTTGATATAGTTATATCTGATTAACCCATTCGCGTTCCGTCGTTTTCATTCGAGCAATGTTTACCTCCCATTGATTAGCCTATAACTTTATCACTACTTATCACAATGAACTGATCTGTATCTTGTTTTTTCCGCCACCAATTAGGCTTTCTTTGGGGGGTACATTTTGCTAAGAACCACTTTGCTGTAAATGCATTTTAACAGGAAGAATAAGAAAAAACGGAAAAAAATCATTATTTCTCAATTTTCAGCCATTATAGTTTTAAAATAATACATGCCTCCATAATTAAAACTCACGTATTGTATTTGCCCATATGTCCCGGTTATTACACCGTTAAAATTATGTCCCTATCACAATGTATGGCGACAATATTTTATTTGGAAATAAAGGTGCATTTTTTCCGTTTTGCATCTATTACTATTTACAAGTTTAAAATAAAAAAAAAAATATAGAAATATTTCATCTTTACATTGATATTTAAAAAGTTTAGACCCTTAGGTAAATATTTACATGTTTGTTTTTTTTATTGTAATGGGTTTTTTTATATTAAACATTTTATTTGGATATTTTTGGGAGGGTGGGATGTAAACCATAGTTTTTTAATGTAATTGTGTGTTGATTTTAATTTGTTTTACTTTTTGTTGTAGTTTTACTTTTGTTTGTTTACATGACGTCACTCTAAGCGTAACACACGCTTAGAGTGACGCATCGGGGAGGGAACAGCCAGAAAAAGCGAAGCTTCCAAGAGAAGCTGTCGCTTTTTCAGCGGGGGACAGGAATCAGTGATCGGGCACCATAGCCCGAGTCACTGATTGCCTGGCTAACGAACCGCGGGCCGGGAGCGCGCGTGCACGCACGGTAGCGCGCATGGTTCCTGGACGTAGTTTCTACATCCAGGAACCAAAATAGGTTAATGTTTATAACTCAGTTGCGCAATCCTCTACCCTGATGGTATATCCTGCATGATTACATCAAAGAGATTCTGAGCACCTCTCATGGGCATGCCTTTAAGCTAGACGACTTCCAACAAAGTCGTGCTATGACCCCTCTGGAGGAGCCTCTTGCAATGGCCATGCGTGTCACTTCCTCTTCCTGCTTCATTCAGTGATGCACTTCTCTAACAGAGAAGACAGGGGTGACCCGGAAGTTATAACATAGCCAAGATGGCAGCCACAATTTTTAAACTGAAATCGAATGAAAACTGTTTGGTGTAGAATGGCGATTCAGGCATCAAAAGAGCAGAGCACAAGCTACAGAAAGGTATGCATCTTTAAGTACTTTGCAGTACTGGTCGGCGTCTTAAAGGCATGCCTATGAGAGGCGCTCAGAGCCCCTTTAACAGCATCAAAAGGTTTGGCGCTTGTCTGCCTGCTTTAAAAACTCTTCAGATAAGACTGATTAGCTGCTTTTCTCTGGCAGATTCTTGTATTTAAAGACAACCTTTTTTTAAATAGAAAAAAATTAATTCTTAACTTATTCAGATCAATAAGTTGGCCATCTTGCTACAGAAAAACATTTAAAACATTTGGATAATTGTAATAGATCAAGGTTAAAGGTTTTCACATTCAATGCTAAATACTTTATAGTATCATCTAATGTGCAGCTCCACCAATCTATGCTTTTTAGTGCTTCATGCAAAATAGAGATAGCCCAGACCCCCTTCTCTTCCTGCATGAGTAATCACTTACACAAAGCAGAATGCATTGCAACTGCAGAGGTATATAACCTGCACCAATCATAAAGGGAACACCCCCAAATTCTCACTTGTGCTGGTGGTAAAGCGGACCTATGAAATTGACTGCCTGTGCAAACACAACCTAGGAAACATTGAAAAGAAGTTGAAAAAAAAAATCTCCAACCTGCAAAGATTGATTTAATTCTTTTTTTAATTCTCAAGAGTGAAATTTAACTTTACTATTAAACTGAACACTTCCAAATAGCTGGTATTTAAAGCGGAGCTAAACCCAGGACTTCCTCTCTGCTCTAAGAGGTAAGAAACAGCATAATACCCTGTACAGAAAAACAAATCTGCTTACAGAGCTCCTCGGATATACTGCAATGGAGTCACTTCCTGGTTTCATGTAGGCACACACAGTTTTAACCTCCTGTGTTTACATATAGCCGGTGTGCTGCAGCACAGATTAGACAGAGCTGACAGATCAAATTACAGCAGCTCATTACTTCCAGATAAGGGAGAATTAGGCAAGCTCTTCTCTCTAAATACAGACAGGGTGGATTCTTCTGTGTTTTCCTTCTCTCCCGTGGAAGTGTTTAGCCCTCTTTAATCTCGGGCCAGGGAATCGGAGATAAAACAACTCACACCTGTTTGTGGGGTGGCTGTGAAGGCGTTAAAAATATGCAACAGGCTTTTTTCTTTTTCAATGAAAGGAAATTCTGAGTTGGCGGTGTAGGTGGGGAGATATTTTAAGTGTACTGCCCTCCCATGCTTTGTGATCTAGACCTCAACCCCCCCCCTGTGGAGAGGCGGCTGGTAAGATAATGCTAACGAGGGGATTCAGGGGGGTGGAACGGGCTAATCAGGAACTGCAGAAATTTTGCACGGATTTCTCCCGCCCTAATCCAATAAACCGTCATTTTCTGCCAGTTAAACTAACCAGGCTAGTTAAAGGAAATGTTTTACGGTAATAGGGTTAAATATCGTCTTTTTTATACCATGCCAGCCCGCACGCTCCCCGGGCCTAATTAATACATGCAGAGTTATGTGTTGGTGTCGTGCGCTCGGCTGCCGAACGTGCGCAGAAACCTGGGAGAATAACGCTGCAAAGCGGCTCGGATTTAACGGCATGTCTTAATTAAATACAATGCCTGTTAACAACTCTCAGACCCGTTAGCCCTTATTCAGGGGAAACGCGTCGGCTGCGGGCTCCCTCCTCCCTTTCGCGCGAAAATGCAATTATCTCCGAAAATAGGTGAGAGGTCAGATTAGCTGATAGTCGGTGCTTTTTAATTGTCATATGCTGGGAAAGATTCCCCCAATTATTTGCTCAACTCTTAAGTGTTAATGAGAATTTCTAAGTACAGCAGATTTTCTGTATGTCTTGGCTTCGAGGTTTGAAAAAAGGGACTGAAATGCATCCTGGTGAGCAGGGTCGATTCTAAGTACAATGGGGCCCTGGGGCAAAAAGTAATCCCCCCCCCAGCATTGCCCCCCTCACCCCCCACAGCCTTCATGTCCGGAACTCCCAGGACCTATCCCACCATATTCCTAGCCACCCAAAATCATTAGGTGTCCATCATACAGGCCCAGATTTACCCCACGGGAGCCTATAGACACAGATGTCCTGGCACCCTGGACTTCACCCTCCATGCACCTACAAACCTCCGCCAAACCGCACTGCAACTGTGCTGACTGGCCCAGCTGCCACTTCTCCCTTACTTCCCTTGCCCATCATAGGTAGCTACAGGTGTCCCATATCATTAGGTAGTCAGAGGTATCCTCAGTATTAAAGGATACCTGAAGTAACATGTGACATGATGAGATAGACATGTGTATGTACAGTGCCAAGCACACAAATAACTATGCTATGTTCCTTTTTTTCTTTCTCTGCCTGAAAGAGTTAAATATCAGGTATGTAAGTGGCTGACTCAGTCCTGACTCAGACAGGAAGTGACTACAGTGTGACCCTTACTGATAAGAATTTCCAACTATAAAACACTTTCCTAGCAGAAAATGGCTTCTGAGAGCAAAAAAGGAGGTAAAAAGGGGAATTTCTTATCAGTGAGGGTCACACTGTAGTCACTTCCTGTCTGAGTCAGGACTGAGTCAGCCACTTACATACCTGATATTTAACTCTTTCAGGTAGAGAAAGAAAAAAAGGAACAGAGCCTAGTTATTAGTGTGCTAGGCACTGTACATACACATGTCTATCTCATCATGTCACATGTCACTTCGGGTATCCTTTAAGTAGATTGAGGTGCCGCCGACTGAAGGGAGATATCGTCACTGAAATGCCAAGAGAAGGGTGAGTAACCTGTCATTTTCGCTCTGCTCGGGACTCTGCATGGGGAAGGAGGGAGGCACTTGGGGAGGGGAGTGAGCCGCCTTTCCATCATCAGGTGCCTATAGGCATATGCCTACAGTGCCTCATGGTAAATCAGGCTCTGCTATCATATGTCCCCTAAAGCATTATTGGGGACCCCATTGTTCCCCTTCTCCTTTCCCTTAGAAATCCAGAGTGTACACACATTGATGTCTTACCTAAATCCAGGCAGGACACAGGAGGCAGCACAATGCTCTGCACTCCTGACTCCTCCCCATGGCGTCTCTCTTCCTCATTCTCTGCAGGCATGTATGGGGTCACCATAGCTGGAGGGGAGGGGGACACATTGGGGTCTTACCTAATCCGGGCAGGACACAGGAGGCAGCACAATGCTCTGCACCCCTGACTCCTCCCCATGGCGTCTCTCCTCCTCATTCTCTGCAGGCATGTATGGGGTCACCATAGCTGGAGGGGAGAGGACACACATTGGGGCCTTACCTAATCCAGGCAGGACACAGGAGGCAGCACAATGCTCTGCACCCCTGACTCCTCCCCATGGCGTCTCTCTTCCTCATTCCCTGCAGGCATATATGGGGCCACCATAGCTGAAGGGGACACACACCCTGGGGGCCCCTACAGGCTCTGGGGCAATTGTCCCCCTTTTCCTATATGGAAGTGTCGGCCCTGCTGGTGAGTATGGGCTCACTAATTCACTAAAACCCATTTGGTGAAAATGATAGACTGGTCAAATACCAAAATCGGTATTTTACAATTTTTTTTTCCAAAAAAAAAACAAAAAACATGGCTTTAATTCACTAAGCCCTGTTTTGGTAAAAAGTCTAACCAGCTGTGGAGAGGTCTCGGCAACAAGCTGTGTTCTGCTACAGTGATATTCTAAAACTTCTGGTCACAGTTTCATCAGGAGGTCTACCTAAATCATGTGCTGTTCCTTTACAAGAGCGGCTTGTGACAGCGTACAGAGGTAAAAGACAACTTGGCATCCCTTTAGAGCTGCATGTATGCCACTAGAGGGCTCTCTCTGTGCATGAGAATGTCTAGAGCAGGGGTCTCAAACTCAATTTACCTGAGGGCCGCAGGAGGCAAAGTCAGGATGAGGCTGGGCCGCATACGGGATTTCACAAAATCGCCCGGGGGGCAATCCGCCGGCATTTCCTGGAAGGGGCAGAGCTTTCATCTTCAGCTCTGCCCCTCCTGACGTCAATCGCGGTGGATCGTCGCCTCTGCCCGCCCCTCTCACTCTTCCTTCACAGAGATGCTGCGATCTGTGCGGCGATTGATGTCAGGAGGGGCAGAGCCAAAGCTGGAAGTTCTGCCCCTCACCGCAGTTGTGGATGTTTGCCCGGGGGATTTGGGGGCTCTGCAGCCCTCGTTTAGCGGTGGGGATGTGGCGGATTACTTGGGAGCACTGAAGCGAACTATAAGGTAAAATAGGCAAAAATAGTTCGCTTCTGTGTCTCCTTTGCCGGCGCGGGCCACAAAATATTGTACCGAGGGCCGCAAGTGGCCCGCGGGCCGCGAGTTTGAGACCCCTGGTCTAGACTAGTGTTGGGCGAACATCTAGATGTTCGGGTTCGGGCCGAACAGGCCGAACATGGCCGCGATGTTCGGGTGTTCGACCCGAACTCCGAACATAATGGAAGTCAATGGGGACCCGAACTTTTGTGGTTTGTAAAGCCTCCTTGCATGCTACATACCCCAAATTTACAGGGTATGTGCACCTTGGGAGTGGGTACAAGAGGAAAAAAAAATTAGCAAAAAGAGCTTATAGTTTTTGAGAAAATCGATTTTAAAGTTTCAAAGGGAAAACTGTCTTTTAAATGCGGGAAATGTCTGTTTTCTTTGCACAGGTAACATGTTTTTTGTCGGCATGCAGTCATAAATGTAATACATATAAGAGGTTCCAGGAAAAGGGACCGGTAACGCTAACCCAGCAGCAGCACACGTGATGGAACAGGAGGAGGGTGGCGCAGGAGGAGAAGAAGGCCACGCTTTGTGAGACACAACAACCCCGGCCTTGCATGAGGGCAAGAAGCGTGCGGATAGCAGGCTTTGTACCGCCATGCAGTCATAAATGTAATAAAGATAAGTGGTTCAATAAACAGGGACCACGCGGCAACGCTAACCCAGCAGCAGCAGACGTGATGGAACAGGAGCAGGCGCAGGAGGAGAAGGCCACGCTTTGTGAGACACAACAACCCAGGCCTTGCATGAGGGCAAGAAGCGTGCGGATAGCATGCTTTGTACCGCCATGCAGTCATAAATGTAATAAAGATAAGTGGTTCAATAAACAGGGACCACGCGGCAACGCTAACCCAGCAGCAGCAGACGTGATGGAACAGGAGGAGGCGCAGGAGGAGAAGGCCACGCTTTGTGAGACACAACAACCCAGGCCTTGCATGAGGGCAAGAAGCGTGCGGATAGCATGCTTTGTACCGCCATGCAGTCATAAATGTAATAAAGATAAGTGGTTCAATAAACAGGGACCACGCGGCAACGCTAACCCAGCAGCAGCAGACGTGATGGAACAGGAGCAGGCGCAGGAGGAGAAGGCCACGCTTTGTGAGACACAACAACCCAGGCCTTGCATGAGGGCAAGAAGCGTGCGGATAGCATGCTTTGTACCGCCATGCAGTCATAAATGTAATAAAGATAAGTGGTTCAATAAACAGGGACCACGCGGCAACGCTAACCCAGCAGCAGCAGACGTGATGGAACAGGAGCAGGCGCAGGAGGAGAAGGCCACGCTTTGTGAGACACAACAACCCAGGCCTTGCATGAGGGCAAGAAGCGTGCGGATAGCATGCTTTGTACCGCCATGCAGTCATAAATGTAATAAAGATAAGTGGTTCAATAAACAGGGACCACGCGGCAACGCTAACCCAGCAGCAGCAGACGTGATGGAACAGGAGCAGGCGCAGGAGGAGAAGGCCACGCTTTGTGAGTAGTGTTGGGCGAACAGTGTTCGCCACTGTTCGGGTTCTGCAGAACATCACCCTGTTCGGGTGATGTTCGAGTTCGGCCGAACACCTCATGGTGTTCGGCCTTTTAAGTTCGGGTTCGCCCCGAACTTCTGTATGCCCCCGAACAGGGCCGAACAGGGCCCCTGTTCGGGCGAACAGGGCCCTGTTCGGCCGAACAGGCCGCAATACGGCCCCCCTATGGGGTCGCAGGCATAAGGGGGGAGCATGCCCCGATCGCGGGGGGGGTCGGAAATTCCCCCCACCCCCTCCGCTAGCGCTCCCCCCTCTGCCCGCTTCCCCATTCAAAAGTTTCAAGAAGTACCTGTATAGCGGATGGCCTGGCAGTGGGCGGCACTGTGGAGTGAGGAGGAGGAGGAGTCCGGAGAGTGACGAGTTGAGGGAGGCCGGGCAGCGGGCGTGAGGTCAGAGAAAGGGCGGAAGTTCCGCCCTTTCGCTGACCTCACGCCCGCTGCCCGGCCTCCCTCAACTCGTCACTCTCCGGACTCCTCCTCCTCCTCACTCCACAGTGCCGCCCACTGCCAGGCCATCCGCTATACAGGTACTTCTTGAAACTTTTGAATGGGGAAGCGGGCAGAGGGGGGAGCGCTAGCGGAGGGGGTGGGGGGAATTTCCGACCCCCCCCGCGATCGGGGCATGCTCCCCCCTTATGCCTGCGACCCCATAGGGCCCCCAAAATAGGGATGTTCGGGAAGTTCGGGGTTCGGCCCGAACATGCCGAACATCTCGGCCATGTTCGGCGAACTTTCCCGAACCCGAACATCCAGGTGTTCGCCCATCACTATTTGTGAGACACAACAACCCAGGCCTTGCATGTGGACAAAAAGCGTGCGGATATAGCAGCAATGCTTTTTGCCGCCATGCAGTCATAAATGTAATACAGATGAGAGGTTCAATAAACAGGGCCCGGAAACGCAACACCATCCCAGATGTTCATTGGTCATGTTACTTGGTTGGGGTCCTGGAGTGTTGCGTAGTCATTTCCAATCCAGGATTGATTCATTTTAATTTGAGTCAGACGGTCTGCATTTTCTGTAGAGAGGCGGATACGCCGATCTGTGACGATGCCTCCGGCAGCACTGAAACAGCGTTCCGACATAACGCTGGCTGCCGGGCAAGCCAGCACCTCTATTGCGTACATTGCCAGTTCGTGCCAGGTGTCTAGCTTCGATACCCAATAGTTGAAGGGTGCAGATGGATGGTTCGACACAGCTACGCCATCTGACATGTAGTCCTTGACCATCTTCTCCAGGCGATCGGTGTTGGAGGTGGATCTGCACGCTTGCTGTTCAGTGGGCTGCGGCTGCATGGGTGTCAGAAAATTTTCCCACTCCAAGGACACTGCCGATACCATTCCCTTTTGGGTACTAGCTGCGGCTTGCGTTGTTTGCTGCCCTCCTGGTCGTCCTGGGTTTGCGGAAGTCAGTCTGTCTGCGTACAACTGGCTAGAGGAGGGGGAGGATGTCAATCTCCTCTCTAAAGTCTCCACAAGGGCCTGCTGGTATTCTTCCATTTTGACCTGTCTGACTCTTTCTTCAAGCAGTTTTGGAACATTGTGTTTGTACCGTGGATCCAGAAGGGTATAAACCCAGTAATTGGTGTTGTCCAGAATGCGCACAATGCGTGGGTCACGTTCAATGCAGTCTAGCATGAATTGAGCCATGTGTGCCAGAGTCCTACCAGAATCCTCATCATCCTCTTGTGAGCGTTGTGATAGTTGTTGTGATGCATCATAGTCGTCACCTTCCTCCTGGTCTGCTTCTGCTGACCATTCGCGTTGAATTGTGGAAGTCCAACGTGCACCGCTCTGGCCCTCGTCAGTGGTGGCATGAAATTCCTGCTCCAACTCCAGCTGTTCCTCCTCCTCTTCTTCGTCATAGCTGCTGGGGCCAGCGTTCCCTGAGGCGGATGGCCTGATGTTGGTACCATCACGCTGATCGTTTTCTCCTTCAGATTCCCCCAGTTGCATCATGACAGCTGTTTCCTTGATTTTTAACATCGACCTCTTCAGTAAACACAGCAGTGGTATGGTAATGCTGACTGAAGAGTTGTCACTGCTCACAAGCAACGTGGATTGCTCAAAATTTTGGAGGACTTGGCAGAGGTCCAACATGTTGGCCCAATCGGATCCACAGAAGCTTGGCAGCTGGCCGGATGCGCCTCGGTACTGCGCCGTCATGTACTGGACCACTGCACTCTTCTGCTCGCAAAAGCGGGCTAGCATGTGCAGCGTAGAATTCCAGCGCGTAGGGACATCACACAGCAAGCGATGGTGGGGGAGATTGAAGCGCTCCTGCATCTTGGCGAGTGCCCCCGAAGCAGTACTGGAATTTCTACAATGTTTGGACACTCGACGCACCTTCAACAGCAGATCGGGCACGCCTGGGTATGTCCTCAGGAACCGCTGAACTACTAGGTTCATCACGTGCGCCAGGCAAGGGATGTGTGTCAGCTTAGCCAACCTTAAAGCGCGAATGAGATTACTCCCATTATCACACACAACCATGCCCGGTTTCAGGTCCAGCGGTGCCAGCCACAAATCCGTCTGTTCCTTTATTCCCCTCCAAATTTCCTCCCCTGTGTGCTGCTTATCCCCAAGGCAGATTAGCTTCAGCAACGCTTGCTGACGCATGCCAACAGCTGTGCTGCACTGCTTCCACGATCCTACTGCTGCTGGGTTAGCGTTTCCGGATGAGGTACAGCTTTGAGATGCGTTGGAGGAGAAGGAGTCAGAGAGGTAGGTGCTGCTGTTATCCAGTGGGAGGGACGGCGGTGCAGCTGTTTGTGGCGTGGGCAACACCCGTGCCGTAGCAGGTGAGGAATCGCTGCCAGGCTCCACAAGGTTCACCCAGTGCGCGGTAAGGGAGATGTATCGACCCTGGCCGAACGCACTCGTCCAGGTGTCAGTGGTGAGGTGAACCTTGCAGGCAACGGCATTCTTCAAGCTTCGGGTTATTTTGCTGACCACGTGCTCATGCAACTCAGGCACTGCAGAGCGTGCAAAGTGGTAGCGGCTGGGAACCACGTAACGTGGGATGGCCACTGACATCATGCCCTTGAAGCTGTTTGTCTCCACCAATCGATATGGCAGCATTTCGCAGGCCAGAAGCTTGGCTATGCTGGCTGTTACTGCCACGGCCCGGGGGTCATTTGCTGGCAATTTCGTCTTGCGCTCAAACATCTCCGACACAGACAACTGAACCGTAGCGCTGCACACGGAAGGGCTGTTGGTTGTTGTGTTTGATGAACACTGGGAGACCTCAAGAGCACTACTCCGGAAAGTGACAGTGTCAGCGTCGTCTGATGTTTGTGAATGTTGTGAACCACGCAATGGCTGGGCTACTGCTGCTGCTGAGGCGGGTCTGGTGGTGAGTCTGGTGAACCCAAGGGAGGCAGTGTTGTTTCTGGTACCCTGTCCTGACGCGTTTGCCCAAAGAGTGGGATGTTTGGATAGCATGTGACGGCTCATGCTGGTGGTGGAGAGGTTGTTAATATTTTTCCCCCTGCTCAGGCGGGTCTTGCACACCTTGCAAATCGCCATGGTAACATCCTCAGTGCAGTCTTCAAAGAAAGCCCAGACTTTGGAGCACCTGCCTCCTTGCTGGCGATTTCTGTTTGCTCCTCTTTTGCCTCTCACTTGAACTTCCACGCTTGTGGTGCCTGAAATTGCGCGCCGCCTACCTTGTGGCACAAGGCGAACTCGTGCAGCAGTGTGTTCTTCAACAGACTCATCTGTGCTGCTGCTACGACGGCGATGTTCTCGTTCACAAACAAAATCTGGGTCTCTGTCCACATTGTCCATACCCTCCTCTTCCATCTCCTCAAACTCGTCATATGTCATTGTGGGCCACCGCCGTGGAGTAGAGCTCCCCACAACAACCTCTGCGCAGCACACTCCAACGTCGTCTTCCAGATCTTGTCGGCCGACCTCCTGCAATTGCAACCCCTCCTGCCCAAATTGCTCTGGGATTTGGGTTTCCGAGTCCTCTTCGGACTCGCCTTGTATTTCAGTGCGCGGTGCATTTCCCACAGTTAACGGTTGTGAATCCAGGCACAACATTTCTGGCTGTTCCTCCATTGACCTTTGAAAGGTGGAAGTTTGTTGGGCTGGGAATAGCTCCTGCGAATACCCCATTGTGTCCTGAGGTAATTCATCGGACTGGTTATCTGGCAGTTGTGTGCGTGGTGTCGCTGCCGGTTGTGTCAGCTTTGTGCCCACTGGCTCCTTGTAACTGGCTGAGGACTCGGACCTCGTGCGTGATGTGCTGGTGCTGCTTAACCCACTGCTGGACGCTTGAGAGGTCATCCAAGTAATTATCTGGTCCTGTTCTTTTGGATTTGTGAGGGTTGTTGTCCTGGACAACATGGGCGGTATTGAGTGGGTTTTCTTGGGTGCTCCCCTGTGGCCTGTACGTGAACCGTCAGGGGAAACACCTCTTCCCTTGCCCCTCCCTCTTTCACCGGATTTCTTCCTCATTTCACTTATCCTTACAGTACACGCTGACTGGCAGCAGTACAGTGGCAGTACAGAAATGCTATACAGTACCACTATTCCCAGCAGCGACACAGAGCACAATGCTATACAGTGACGGGTGAGCGGTGTACCACTATTCCCAGCAGCGACACAGAGCACAATGCTATACAGTGACGGGTGAGCGGTGTACCACTATTCCCAGCAGCGACACAGAGCACAATGCTATACAGTGGCGAACGAGCGGTGTACCACTATTCCCAGCAGACACAGAACAGTACACAGAATGCTATATAGTGTGGCTGAACGAGCGGTGTACCACTGTTCCCAGCAGACACAGAACAGTACACAGAATGCTATATAGTGTGGCTGAACGAGCGGTGTACCACTATTCCCAGCAGACACAGAACAGTACACAGAATGCTATATAGTGTGGCTGAACGAGCGGTGTACTACTGTTCCCAGCAGACACAGAACAGTACACAGAATGCTATATAGTGTGGCTGAACGAGCGGTGTACTACTGTTCCCAGCAGACACAGAACAGTACACAGAATGCTATATAGTGTGGCTGAACGAGCGGTGTACCACTATTCCCAGCAGACACAGAACAGTACACAGAATGCTATATAGTGTGGCTGAACGAGCGGTGTACTACTGTTCCCAGCAGACACAGAACAGTACACAGAATGCTATATAGTGTGGCTGAACGAGCGGTGTACTACTGTTCCCAGCAGACACAGAACAGTACACAGAATGCTATATAGTGTGGCTGAACGAGCGGTGTACTACTGTTCCCAGCAGACACAGAACAGTACACAGAATGCTATATAGTGTGGCTGAACGAGCGGTGTACTACTGTTCCCAGCAGACACAGAACAGTACACAGAATGCTATATAGTGTGGCTGAACGAGCGGTGTACCACTGTTCCCAGCAGACACAGAACAGTACACAGAATGCTATATAGTGTGGCTGAACGAGCGGTGTACTACTGTTCCCAGCAGACACAGAACAGTACACAGAATGCTATATAGTGTGGCTGAACGAGCGGTGTACTACTGTTTCCAGCAGACACAGAACAGTACACAGAATGCTATATAGTGTGGCTGAACGAGCGGTGTACTACTGTTCCCAGCAGACACAGAACAGTACACAGAATGCTATATAGTGTGGCTGAACGAGCGGTGTACCACTGTTCCCAGCAGACACAGAACAGTACACAGAATGCTATATAGTGTGGCTGAACGAGCGGTGTACCACTGTTCCCAGCAGACACAGAACAGTACACAGAATGCTATATAGTGTGGCTGAACGAGCGGTGTACCACTGTTCCCAGCAGACACAGAACAGTACACAGAATGCTATATAGTGTGGCTGAACGAGCGGTGTACTACTGTTCCCAGCAGTGACACACAATGACTGGGGGGGACCCTGGCTAGCGTGGCTGGAGCGCGAACTACCCTGCCTGCCTACCCAAAGCTAAACCCACAGACAAATGGCGGAGATATGACGTGGTTCGGGTATTTATTTACCCGAACCACGTGACAGTTCGGCCAATCAGAGCGCGTTCGGGTCCGAACCACGTGACCCGTTCGGCCAATCACAGCGCTAGCCGAACGTTCGGGGAACGTTCGGCCATGCGCTCTTAGTTCGGCCATATGGCCGAACGGTTTGGCCGAGCACCGTCAGGTGTTCGGCCGAACTCGAACATCACCCGAACAGGGTGATGTTCTGCAGAACCCGAACAGTGGCGAACACTGTTCGCCCAACACTAGTCTAGACTAGAGGAATACAGGACAACCTCATTGAATGTGTTCTGCTTCTGCATAACATTTTTTTTACTATCTGATGTCCCACCCGGCAGTACATTGGTACCAATAGGGTGAGTAGTAGGATGGGGTGGCTCCTCCTATTGGCTGACTCCTTTGCCTGTCCAGTTTACCGGATGGCAGTTTGCTAGTTACCGACAGCCAGGGCTGGATTTTTACCTCTCACCACCCAAAGCCAGGTTCCTCCAACTGCCCCTTTGGGGTCTAAGGGCTGGTTCACGACTGCCATGTCCCTCATCATTGAGGCGCGCCTATTCAAATGAATGCAAGCGCTGGAACCCTTTTTTGCGTGAACACTGTGTCTAGATCCCTGTTTTTGCCGTCGTTTGAGTTGCCCGTGGAAACACAGGTTGCTTGCTTCCAGGGTTGTTTACCGCCTAGCCTCTGTGCCTCCCTGTGGGGGTAAAAAACACTGATTGCTGTCGAAAGTTGTTGTGAAATGCTTTTCTGCATGCAATTTATGTTAATGCTTCACACAAACGCAAATTTTGTGCAACGTTTGAAATTTACATATCGGATTTCTGTGAATCTCGACCTTCAACTCGAAATTCCTAATGACGATTACAGATGGGCAAAGGGATGCTAATTTATCTAGCTTGCCTGCACATTTAATACAAATTGTTCACAACTTAAAATTGGGCCAATCCAATGTGACAAGCAATGTGTTTGGCACATTTCAAGATGCGTACAAGTAAATAAAATATGCATGCAGGCTAGATCTTTGTACAATGAGAAGAGAGGACGTGCACTGCCAGGTTCCATTGCCAAAAACAAGCTCCTTTATTTTATACAAACAATTCTGGGTATCAAACCATCCAAAGCACAGCTCAGGACTGTTACGATTCCTCTGCACTGGTAACATAAAACATCACGTGCAGTGAATAGGAATTGCAAGAAATGCAGTTTGTCACTAATGTGGAAATACACCAAGACTCAGACCAGGATTAAGGAAAGAATAACAAAGGTTTATTGCAACAGTAAATAGCATCAAACATACATTGGCCTCAATTCACTAAACTTATCTCCTGTCTTTAATAACTCTTCTAGAGTTATTACCATGGCGATAAGGCATGTAGTATTCAGGAAACATTTTACCTCAGGCAAACCTAAAGTTAACTCTTCTGTCTTTAAGTTAACTCTTTAATCCTTAAAATAACTCCAGAGTTAAAGACAGGCTGTTCATTAACCTCCTTAGCGGTAACCCCGTGCTGGACACGGGGTAAGCCGCCGGAGGGTGCCGCTCAGGCCCTGCTGGGCCGATCTTCATAATTTTTTTTGCTGGACGCAGCTAGCACTTTGCTAGCTGCGCCAGCACTCTGATCGCCGCCGCCCCCCCCCCCCCCCCCGATCGCCACTATCTGATGCGGCGCGCGGCCCCCCCCCCCCCCAGACCCCGTGCGCTGCCTGGCCAATCAGTGCCAGGCAGCGCCGAGGGGTTGTTCGGGACTCCCAATGACGTCCCGACGTCACTGACGTCGGTGACGTCATCCCGCCCCGTCGCCATGGTGACGGGGGAAGCCCTCCAGGAAATCCCGTTCAAAGAACGGGATTTCCTGATCGCCTATCACCGGAGACGATCGGCGGGGCTGGGGGGATGCCGCTGAGCAGCGGCTATCATGTAGCGAGCCCTGGGCTCGCTACATGATTTAAAAAAAAAAAAAAAACTGCTGCGCTGCCCCCTGGCTTAATTTTTCATACCGCCAGGGGGGTTAACTGCGTGTGAAAATAACTACAGAGGAGGTAAATTAACTACAGAGGAGGTAAATTAACTACAGAGGAGGTAACGTAAGGAATGAAGAGATAAGATAACTCTCTTACTTGCCTTATTATCTCCAGCATGATCTTAGTGAATTGAGGCCAAGCTGTTAATTAGCTGCATGTGAAAATAACTACAGAGGAGGTAAATTAACTACAGAGGAGGTAAATTAACTACAGGAGAGGTAACTTAAGGAATGAAGAGGTAAGATAACTCTCTCACGTGTGGAGGTAAGTTTTCTCTTGCCTTATTATCTCTAGCATGATCTTAGTGAATTGAGGCCAATTGACTTCATGCACAGAAACCAGGCAATTAAATAAGAAAATAGGGAACTGCAAAAGGAACCATACACAGGACTAGTAGTAGTAGTCAGGGATATACATACACTAAGTGCTCCTTGCATATAGTGAATATGCAAGGCAGCCTTAAGTATATATCACTAGTGTGCACACCAATAAACCCTGGAACCTGAAAGGTTAATATATATACACACACAAACAATATACAATATATACATACACAAGGCAACTAAACCAGATATCGACAGGCAACGGGTAGTCATACAAACAAGGTCAAACCAGAGAATCATACAGTTATATAATCGCTAGGCAAAAGATTAGTCAGGGAACAGCAAAAGGTCATACACGGCAGGTACAAGAGCAAGGCAGGGAAGGCAAGAACACAGGGATCAGGACCAGGAAACAGGCTTGATGAACTAGCAGTGAACTGGTCTGCTGAAGCTGATTATATGGTGTGCTGGGAGGCAGGGCCGCCACCAGAAATTTTGGGGCCCCTCACACATCATCAGGCCTGCCCCCCTCCCTTGGCCCACCCCCTGGTTGCTGTGCCCGCCCACTTGCCACCCCACCCCAGTGTCCGTGCGCGAAGTGCGCTGCGGCGAAAAATGTGCAAGGCTGCGACATTGAAGAGAGCGGCATGCGGCAAAAAGCGGGTGTGACCATAGCATGTTGTGGGTGGAGCCAAACACTGGCAAAATACAGCAGGTAGTCCCCGGTTAACAAGTGAGATAGGGACTTGTAGGTCCATTCTTATCCTTTATCCATTCTCTTTTGTCCCCCTCTTTTCTTCCTGTGCCTCTTTTGTGTCCCTCCGTGTGTCCTCATGTTCCTGTCTCATCTCTTTTCTCCCTGTGCCTCTTTTGTCCCCCTCTTTTCTTCCTGTGCCTCTTTTGTGTCCCTCCGTGTGTCCTCATGTTCCTGTCTCATCTCTTTTCTTCCTGTGCCTCTTTTGTCCCCCTCTTTTCTTCCTGTGCCTCTTTTGTGTCCCTCCGTGTGTCCTCATGTTCCTGTCTCATCTCTTTTCTTCCTGTGCCTCTTTTGTCCCCCTCTTTTCTACCTGTGCCTGTTTTGTCCCCCTCTGTCTCACCTCAGTTTGTGCCTCTTTTGTGTCCCTCTGTGTGGCCTCATGTTCCTGTCTCATCTCTTTTCTCCCTGTGCCTCTTTTGTCCGCCTCTGTTCCCCCTGTGCCTCTTTTATCCCCCTGTGTTACTTCTTGTCCCCTTCTGTCTCAGCTCGTCCCCCTGCCCTAGCCAGGTATAGGTGCCCCCAGTATAGGTATCCAGGCATAGGTACCCCCAGTATAGGTAGCCAGGTATAGGTAGCCCCCAGTATAAGTATCCAGCTGTAGGTGGTGTCCCAGTATAGGTAGCCTGGTGTACATACCCCCACTATAGGTACCCTGGTATAGCTGGTGCCCCAGTATAGGCTAGGAAGATACAGGTGCCCCAGTATAGATATTCAACTACAGAAAGTGCCCCGGTATAGGTAGCCTGGTATAGTTGCCCCCAGTATAGGTAGCCTGGTATGGGTGGTGCACCAGTATAGGTTAACCAGGTACAGGTGCCCCCAGTATAGGTAGCAAGCTATAGGCGCTCCGGTATAAGTAGCCAAGTATAGGTGGTGCCCCAGTATAGGTAGCCAGCTGTAGGTGGTGCCCCAGTATAGGTAGCCAGGTGTAGTTGGTGCCCCAGTATAGGTAGCCAGGTATATGTGGTGCCCCAGTATAGGTAGCCAAGTGTAGGTGGTGCCCCAGTATAGGTAGCCAGGTGTAGGTGGTGCCCCAGTATAGGTAGCCAGGTGTAGGTGGTGCCCCAGTATAGGTAGCCAGGTGTAGGTGGTGCCCCAGTATAGGTAGCTAGGTATAGGTGGTTCCAGCCCCAGTATAGGTAGCCAGGTGTAGGTGGTGCCCCAGTATAGGTAGCCAGGTGTAGGTGGTGCCCCAGTATAGGTAGCTAGGTATAGGTGTTTCCAGCCCCAGTATAGGTAGCCAGGTATAGGTGGTGGCCCAGTATAGAAAGTCCGCTGTAGCGGGCTCACTCATCTGCTCCCCATGTTCAAGCACTGATGTCACTCTTCTCTCAGTGCTGGAACGCGATGTGCTGGTTAGTGAGCTACAGGCCCGCAGCCAGCAGAAACCCTGGGCCCCTCACTGCAGTGTCAGTTGTCCCCCCCCGATGGCTGCCCTGCTGGGAGGTCAGATGACAAAGTCCATGTGATCTCAGACCTGCCCTCATTAGCAGTCTGCAACAGAAATGTTCTTGAAGTAGAGACCTCTGCTGGTGGGCAGAGAGCAGTTCAGGCTGCATAATTCCTGAAGAGACTGGTGACATCTGCTGGTGAAACATAGGAAGTTAATCCAAAGAGTTCATGATGATACCAGCAGACGCAGACCGTAACATGGACATTACAGATATATTCATAGTGTTTGCAGGGGTGACTAGGGGTGGGTTAAGGTGATCAGTGGCCGGTCACAACAGTGCAGTACGCTTGTTTACCTGGAGTTGGCAACATCAAATGTTGGCAACATCCAAACAATGCTAGAACTTTGCTTGGATGTTGTCAACTCTGCTAAATAACATTCCACACAACAGTGCTACTCTACAGACCACGGTGCTTTCCAATTCTCTGATACTTCCTCCCTCCAACTGTGAAGGAGGGAGTATCAAAGAGTTGGAATGCTACATGGAGTGCAATGGTCAGAGGTGGTGAAGAATCCAATACAAATCACAAGATTCAGACAGAATGCAGAGCCGCTTTGTAAAAACTGTGTTTAATCACTTCACCTCCAAGGGTTTATCCCCTTATAAAACCAGAGTAATTTTCACCTGTCAGCGCTCCTTCCATTAACCTTTAACTTCATTACTACTTATCACAATGAAACAATCTATATCTTGTTTTTTTCGCCACCAATTAGGCTTTCTTTGGGGATACTGTTTGCTAAGAAGTATTTTATTCCAACTGCATTTTAACAGGAAAATAAGAAAAAATTGAAAAAAAACCAAAACATTATTTCTCAGTTTTTTGGCCATTATAGTTTTAAAATAATGCATGCTAGTGTGATTAAAACCCACACATTTTATTTGCTCTTTTGTCCCGGTTATTGCAACATTTACAATTTTTCCCTAGTACAATGTATGGCACCAATATTTTATTTGGAAATAAGGTTGCATTTTTTTCAGTTTTGCGTCCATCACGAATTAGCTCATAATTTAAAAAGTAACAGTAATATACCTTCTTGACATACATATTTAAAAAAGTTCAGTCCCTAAAGTAACTATTTATGTGATATATATAATTACAAAATGTTTTGGGGGTAACTATTGGGGAGTGTGGGAGGTAAGGGGTTAATTTTAAATGTAAAAAAAAAAAGTCTTAATTAAAAAAAAAAAAAAATGTTTGTAGATGTACTTCTACTATTTGGCCACAAGATGTCTTTGCGCATATATTCCCTATGCACATTATTAAAATGCAAACAGGAACTAATGCGTGGACGTGTAAGTATCATTTCTTCGAATGACAGCACCGTCTCATTGATGCCCACGGTCGCATGTGTACTTAGATCAATAAATAGGAACTGTGTTTCCATTCATTGATCTCCCGTCTTGTGATCGGCGGTGGTAACAAGTGCAGGGGGTGTGGGGGGGGAGGGGTGGAAGAACGAGAGTCGGAATGCGCGAAAGCAAGGGACATAGTAGCTACGTCCCTGCAAGAAGATATGGGGAAATGCAGGGATGTAGTTACTCGTCCCGGGGAGGGTAAGTGGTTAAAATTGCACTGCATTTATAATTGCATTTTGTGATTTGCAGTGTCAAACAGCCTTAATAGCTTATGGCACCAACAAGTTTCTGAGGAAGCATCGTGACTGGTTGCGAAACGTTCATCAGGCTCCTTACTGGAATGATTGCTTTACCCTAGACCACTTTCACAACATTGTTGAATTAAATGATGTTTTCAAGACCTCTGGACTAGTATTACTCTGATTGTTAAGCACAGGTAGGCCAGTAAGCAATTAGCGTTTATTATCCTTTTATATAACTCGTAATGCTAATAGCTACCTTGCAGCTAAATCACCGATAATCTATAGCGATGTTTATATTTGGTGCACAGCTGGAAAGCTATATAATTTGCAAAGCAATCAATGTTATGCTACGAGGAGACGCTGTTTGTGTGTGTTTTATCCTGTCTTCATAATTGTACGCTTCGTTAAACTTGACTTTAAACGAGTATAATAAAGATGCAGTTATTTTATATACAATATAATCACTGCACCTTTCATTTCTAGAAAGTCCTATTCAGGACGTTTCTGCCCCTGTCTGGTCTCTTTCTTACAGCACAACTAAAGTTATACAAAGGCTGCCATATTTATGTCATTTTAAGCAATACCTGTTGTCTGGCTGTCCTGCTGATCCTCTGACTAATACATTTAACCATAGCCCCTGAACAAGCATGCAGCAGATCAAGTGTTTCTGACATTATTGTCAGATCTGATAAGATTAGCTGCATGCTTGTTTCTGGTGTGATTCAGACATAACTGCAGCCAAATAGATCAGCAGGACAGCCAGGCAACTGGTATTGTTTAACAGGAAATGATTATGGCAGCCTCCATATTCTTCTCACTTCAGTTGTCTTTTAAGAGGAACTTTTGGTAATTTGCTTAATTATTTTATTTTTTTTACAGTATTTATGAATAGGGATAATCAAAATCATTGCTGGCAGTTTCACAAGATATTTGTCAAACTTCCCTTGGCCTTGTGGGGACCAGTTGTGTGCCCCCCGAATGTGCAGAGTAGTAGAGCATATGAGAAGTGCAGAGTAGTGGTAGCGGAGCATATGAGAAGTGCAGAGTAGTAGTAGCGGAGCATATGAGAAGTGCAGAGTAGTAGTAGCGGAGCATATGAGAAGTGCAGAGTAGTGGTAGCGGAGCATATGAGAAGTGCAGAGTAGTGGTAGCAGAGCATATGAGAAGTGCAGAGTAGTGGTAGCGGAGCATATGAGAAGTGCAGAGTAGTGGTAGCTGAGCATATGAGAAGTGCAGAGTAGTGGTAGCGGAGCATATGAGAAGTGCAGAGTAGTGGTAGCGGAGCATATGAGAAGTGCAGAGTAATGGGTGCGGAGCATATGAGAAGTGCAGAGTAGTAGTAGCGGAGCATATAAGAAGTGCAGAGTAGTGGTATCGGAGCATATGAGAAGTGCAGAGTAGTGGTAGCGGAGCATATGAGAAGTGCAGAGTAGTGGTAGCGGAGCATATAAGAAGTGCAGAGTAGTGGTATCGGAGCATATGAGAAGTGCAGAGTAGTGGTAGCGGAGCATATGAGAAGTGCAGAGTAGTGGTAACGGAGCATATGAGAAGTGCAGAGTAGTGGTAGCGGAGCATATGAGAAGTGCAGAGTAGTGGTAGTAGAGAATATGAAAAGTGCAGAGTAGTGATAGCGGAGCATATGAGAAGTGCAGAGTAGTGGTAGCGGAGCATATGAGAAGTGCAGAGTAGTAGTAGCGGAGCATATGAGAAGTGCAGAGTAGTGGTAGCGGAGCATATGAGAAGTGCAGAGTAGTGGTAGCGAAGCATATGAGAAGTGCAGAGTAGTGATAGCGGAGCATATGAGAAGTGCAAAGTTGTGGTAGCGGAGCATATGAGAAGTGCAGAGTAGTGGTAGCGGAGCATATGAGATGTGCAGAGTAGTGGTAGCGGAGCATATGAGAAGTGCAGAGTAGTGGTAGCGGAGCATATGAGAAGTGCAGAGTAGTGGTAGCGGAGCATATGAGAAGTGCAGAGTAGTGGTAGCGGAGCATATGAGAAGTGCAGAGTAGTGGTAACGGAGCATATAAGAAGCGCAGAGTAGTGGTAGCGGAGCAAAAGAGTGAAGTGACAGCTGGGAAAGCCAGCTCACTTGCGGTGCAGTTCGGCAGGGGTTTGTAGGTTCATGGAGGGGGAAGTCTAGGGTGCCAGGACATCTGTGCCTATAGGCTCCTGTGAGGCAAATCTGGGCCTGCAGCCAGATTCCAAAGTTGGCCACTTTGTGATTTGGCCGGCCAGCAGTGACTACAGGGGCTGTAGTCACTGCCAATGTGAGCTAATCAGAGCCTCTGTGAGCTAATCACTGCCTGTGTGAGCTAATCAGTCCCCGTGTGAGCTATGCTTTGGATGGACAGCACTGTGCCATGGGGCGTCCTGAATGGTACTCTGTAGCGCTGGCATCATGCAGCCGCTGCCTTGAATATATATCTGCTCTGCCCCAATAAATTGTGCTTGCTACACTTCGGATTTTGCGTGCATTACTGTGGATAGCTGTAAAAGTTAAATACAGCCCTTGTCACCGGCATATAAACTATCCTCTTCCTCTGTTGTTCTTGTGCGGATGCAGAACTCCGCCGAGAAGCAGGAAATATATATTATGGCGTTTGTTCTGTTTATTATAACATGACAAAGGAGCTGATGCCTGAATTGTATTTACATTAAAGTGAACCTCCGGACTAAAAATCTTCTCAGCAGCACTGAAAAGGCTTGGTGTTTAACAGTTTCACAGCATCAGAACTTTGTTTCTCTTATACAAGCCTCATTTTTAGCTGCACAGAAGAAAATTGCCCGGGCATTTCTCCCCTGATGCTGTGCAAAGCATGATGGGATTTCTGATGTTGTTGTTCTTGTTCTGCTGTTTTGGTGCAATTATTTTTTTTTACATTTTGAATTTGACATTTGAAGCCTAGCGCATGCAGCTGGGAGAGGCGATCAGCACACAGGACAGTTGGAACTGTGTCTCCTGCTCCTTGTCACCTCCTTTCCACTAAAAACATGGCTGCCCCATGACAAAGATGGCAGCCCCCATGAATCACAAAAATGTGCCTGTTCTTTTAAAACAGGGTGGGTACGAGATTATATTACCTATCTATTCTAATTAACATAACTAATGTAACTTAATGACAGTATGTTTGTTTAGGCTGAAGTTCCCCTTTAAGTGAATGCGCTGGTATGCTTGCTAGGTGCTTGTGGTGTGACTAGGGCCCCAATACAGACACTCAACAGTGGTCTCAACTTTTCTTGTGAAACTAAAAAAAAACTCTTGCTATTCAAGCAGCTGATAAGACTGATAAGAAGTCAATCCAAATGTTGAATTGACTTCTTATCAGTCTTATCAGCTGCTTGAACAATAGCAAGAGATTTTTTTAGTTTTTTTCACAAGAAAAGTTGTGAGAGCCTAAAAGACCGCTGTTGAGTGTGTATGGAGCTTAAGATGTACATTACTACCGGACATAGGACAGGGATTGTAGCTATACCAATCACGTATTGTACAATCCAACTGCCAAAGCCAACGGTGTTATGATGAAAAACAAAAAACATCATTTTTTTCTCCCAATTTAATAACTCCTCCAACTGAACTCACAATGTACAGTACCTCAAACCAAACAAAGATGTATAAACTTTATACAGAGCTGCTGCAGAGAGTCCAGTAATGTAAGACAAGACAATGACTATGGTAGGGATTAGATTGTGAGCCCCTCCGAGGGACAAGACAATATACTCTGTACAGCGCTGTGGAAGATGTTGGCGCTATATAAATAATAATAATAGTAAGGATTGCTCCTTCTGTGTTCAGCCAATCAGTTACGCAGCAAGATGGGAATTTTCTGGGAAATATACTCCAAATTTTGAGGACAGACTCCAGAGTCCTGCCGAGAGGTGAAATTTCAGCTTCAGACAGTTTTGGGAAACCATAGCTAGGTGAAAACTTAAATGAAATGATACTTTTGAATAAGGGTCGGTCCACACTCGCCAAGTTGCAGATTGAATTGCGTTTTAAAAGGGGCACTATGGCGAAAAATTGTAAAATTTAAAATATGTGCAAATATAGACAAATAACAAGTACTTTTTTTTTTCTAGAGTAAAATGAGCCATAAATTACTTTTCTCCTATGTTGCTGTCACTTACAGTAGGTAGTAGAAATCTGACAGAACCGACAGGTTTTTGATTATTCCATCTTTTCATGGGGGATTCTCAGCAAGGCTTTTATTCTTTTATAAAGATATTCCCTAAAAAGGATTTAAACAATGATGCTGGCCAGCTTCCCTACTCGCTACACAGTTTTTTGGCAGTTGGACAGAGCAACTGCCATTCACTAAGTGTTTTTGAAAATAAATAAATCTCTGAGAATCCCCCCATGAAGAGATGGACTAGTCCACAACCTGTCACTTCTGTCAGATTTTTACTACCTACTGTAAGTGACAGCAACATAGGAGAAAAGTAATTCATGGCTCATTTTACGCTGGGAAAAAATGTACTTCTTATTTGTATATGTTTGCACATATTTTAAATTTTACAATTTTTCACCATAGTGCCCCTTTAACGGATTAGTTTTTCTAATTGTTCCTTCCGTCCTGTGTGATCTGTCCAGGGCAAAAAAAACTAAGCCACAGATAGAGTTTTGAAACAAGTGTGAACCCGCACTAACTGTAAAGCTACATACAAACATGTGAGAATTATCGCCTATGCGAGATAAGGAAATGATCCCTAAGGTGACAATTCGAAGGCCGATGCTATACAGAAACATTGCTAACCTTCTGGTGGGGGTAACGGAAATAACAGTGCAATCGGTGGTGCTTGGGTGTCAGGGGTCATTAAGGATCTGTCAGCCCCTGCCCTGAGCTGGATCGATCAGCAGCTGCTGTACACACAGAATGATCGTTGGCTGAAGTGGACGTTATCCACCTTTTCACCTGATGGCTATCGCATGTGTGTATGTACCTCTAGACAGAAAAACACTGTTGATCTCTGACTGATGTATATAGCAGGCTTCACAGAGGTTAAAGAGAATCTGTATTGTTAAAATCGCACAAAAGTAAACATACCAGTGCGTTAGGGGACATCTATTACCCTCTGTCACAATTTCGCCGCTCCCCGCCGCATTAAAAGTGGTTATTTAAAAAGTTTATAAACAAACAAAATGGCCACCAAAACAGGAAGTAGGTTGATGTACAGTATGTCCACACATAGAAAATACATCCATACACAAGCAGGCTGTATACACCCTTCCTTTTGAATCTCAAGAGATCATTTGTGTGTTTCTTTCTCCCTGCATCTCTCATCCACTGAAGTTTCAGGCTGCTCTTTTCTTCCTGCAAACAGCTTTGCCCTTGTCTGAATTTCCTCAGTATGTGAAAGCCCAGCCAGCTCAGAGGACGATTTATCCAGCTTGTAAAAGATAAGAGAGAAGAGAGACGCTGCCCTAATCTAAATAACACACAGGTAGTGTGCATAGAGGGGCCTAGAAGGGGGAGTTCATAGCAGAACCACAACACTGAAGAACTTGGCAGCCTTCCAGACAAAGGCCGACAAGTCTGACAGGGGAAAGATACATTGATTTATTACAGAGCCTATGATAGCAGAAAGTGCTGCAGTAAGCCAGAACACATTAGAATAGCTTTTGGAACTTGTAGGATGATAAAAAACAGGATGCAATTTTTGTTACGGAGTCTCTTTAATGTTAAGGAACAATATTTGCTAGAGTAATGACAATCATCCACTTCCAAGCTGGTAAATGTTGATTGGAAGGTAGAGAGGCCAGCGGTTGGAAACGCGTAAACCTGCTGCTTCAGCCTCATTGAGCCATGCTCTATCACATTTGGTGGAACGGCCCTGCGAGGCCCGGAGGTAACGGGTTTACCTCCATGCAGAACCACCACTTTCATTTCCCTGAAGTTCAGAGTTTGTCTGTGACGAGGATCTTTCGGAATGATTACAGAGCGCTCCTTGGGTCTATGCGGGTTGTGAGTACAGGCAGAGCAGCTCTGATGAGAATAACTCAAGTAACACATACATGGCATCACTGCCACCAGCAAGCATCCCCATCAGAACTTGCAGCTCTGGTGATGTGTCCTCATGTAAAGGTGTCTTCATGTGCTTCCCTTTGTTTCATGGTAGGGCCCCCTAGCTGAGCCCCAGAATCCTTGGGGCCCCATACACCTCTTCCCCCTCTGATGCCTTATTGGTGGCTTTGGTCACTGCACTGCCCGAGGACTACGAGACTAAATCAGAGCCGGGACAAGGTCCTCCAGCACCCAAGGCTGAGACACCAAAGTGCGCCCCTCCATCCCTCCCACCCCAGCCGTCACATACTGATTGCTATTACACTAAGAGGCCCCTCCTCCATCCCTCCCACCCCAGCTGTCACACACTGATTGCTATTAGACTAAGAGGCCCCTCCTCCATCCCTCCCACCCCAGCTGTCACACACTGATTGCTATTACACTAAGAGGCCCCTCCTCCATCCCTCCCACCCCAGCTGTCACACACTGATTGCTATTACACTAAGAGGCCCCTCCCTCCCACCCCAGCCGTCACACACTGATTGCTATTACACTAAGAGGCCTCTCCCCATCCCTCCCACCCCAGCCGCCACACACTGATTGCTATTAGACTAAGAGGCGCCCCAGGGCCCCCAACACCTTCATCTCTAGTTATCTGGTTTGTAGTCACTGGCATGTATCCGCTTCTCTTATTTCTCTCTGCTACAAACACAACAGAGGAACGATAGCTGAGTGAGTTATGAACACCCTCCTACAGTGTGCCCTGAGGCTGGAGCCTCTCTCGCCTCTGCCTTATCCGGCCCTGCATCCCTCCTACACTGCGCCCTGAAGCTGAAGCCTCTCTTGCCTCTGCCTCGACCTGGCCCTGGTCTAAACAACATCCTGCACATCATATGAAAAAATACAAGTGCGCGTCACACCGGCAGATACAGGCACAAATATAATAAGCATTTATATAGAATTACGGTAAGAATTTAGAATGGCCTTCACCCACCAAGAACATGGTCTCTGTAGGGTGTGTTTTCCGAACCAAAGTAAAGTAGAATAAATGCAGGTACGGGAGTCGGGCTCTACACACGCCATCCGTACCCATATTTTTTCCATAGGTGCCCAATATCGATGTAGGCACATTTATTGCACTGCTATTGACATAAGGACCCTGTGTGTAGCAGTGAAACGCGTTGCCTAGTGCTGAAATAAAGTTCCCCCTTTTTTTTTAACTTTGAAGTGAGTCCTTCCATAACAAAGGACCCAGATATTCCTTTTTTCACTTGGTTATATTCCATTGGGTGTATGCATCTACGATAGTGGTCCTTTAAGCTGTGATCTCATCAAACAACATGGTCCATGCCCCTCCCCCTTCTGATGTGGCCCAATAATATGACAAGCAGCATTTCCACCAATAGAGCCTGCTGTTTGGTCTCAACAGTTTAAGAAAAACAGGATATGAAGCAACATCATCTCCAATGGGCGCAAATGGCTAACTTCTTGACACAACATTCAGGTGTTATATTTGGGTCATGCTTTACTTCAGTTTGTCTCATTGAAGGGATTTTAATTTGAATTCAGAGGTCGATGAAGATGGTCACAGGTACCAGGACCACCCAGAGAGTCGTTATCACAAAGCTTTATTTAAACAGACCAGGCGAGCAAACTGATGTTTCCCCGGAACATCTAATGTGATTGCGGCGATGGTTCTTCGATAAGAGCGCGTCACGTTATCTGCCGAGAGAGAAATAACTGGACGGGGAGATGAGATTTGGGGGGTATAAAGGACTTTAATTTATAGTAATTAGCGCCAGGTTTATGGATCTCGGCGCCCCAGGAAATGCCAAGCAAAGAGTCGGGAGGAGAGAATTACTGCTGGCAGGGCCGGTTTAAGCAACAATGGGGCCCCAGGGCAAAATAAACCTGGGGGCCCCCCCAACATATACCCCGGAACAAAAATCGGCATTAGGGGACCTTTTTTGCAGCTGGTATAGTCAGGGTGTGAGGTCCCAATCGGTCGGAGCTCCACATTCTGGCTATCCCAGCCTGCATGGGGGACAAGGGGTTAAAAAGTTTCAGGAGTGGGACCCCACATAATTAAAAAAAAAAAAAATTCCCACACTCTAAACATAAACATTTTTTGGGGAAAATAGGAAAAAATGCCATATTGCGGCTGTATAGCGATCCCTGGCCAAAGCGCTGCGGCTGCGTATGGACCCCCTGGAAACCCCGTCAGGAAATGTATTGCGCTTTCGTTTGATACATGTAAAATTACACTACCGTTACGTTTGCTACTAAAAGTTACATTTACCGCATTTAAAAGTATACTTTTTTCCTTCGAAACTTTAAAATCGATTTCCTCAAAAACTATAAGGTCTTTTTGAAAAATTGATTTTTCCTCTTATTCCTAATGATCTCCATAACATATCCTGCAAATTTAGGGTTTCTAGCATTTAAGGTGGATTTGCTATTAACCGTTAAAATCGGCAGGTTTTTAAATGTGTATTTTTTTTCCTTTGAAACTTTAAAATCGATTTTCTCAAAAACTATAAGGCCGATTTGAATTTTTTTTCCTCTTGTAGCCACTGGGGGCCCCTACAAGCTCTGGGGCCCTGGGGCAGCTGCCTCCTTTGCCTCTATGGTAGCGCCAGCCCTGACTGCTGGAATCAATGCCGCCTTGTCAGGAGAATAAATATATATTAAAGGTAGCCAGAGAAAGATGAGGAAATAATTGGCGATTCGATTCATACTGCAACAAAGCCGTGGGACAAGGTTCTACCACCACTTTCCTATGACGATAGGATTACACACGGTCAGCGGTGTCGGCCGACGGCTACATTGCCTCTGCTGAGTCAGAGGGTCGGTGTGCGGTGTATTCGCATCATCGTCCCCAGAAACACTGCGTTCCCCTCTGGACAGGAAGCTCCCTGTGCATCTGTCTTACCAAATGACTCTGTGAAGAGTCCCCTTTATCCAGATTATGATGCAGCCCAGGGGCGTATTTACAAATCAAGGGGCCCCCCAGCAAAAATCTACTGTTCACATCTCTGCCTCCCTCTGACCATGCCCGGATTTCAGGTAAGGCCACAGAGGCCAGGGCCTAGGGCACCAGGAAATCAATGGGTGGGCTGTGGGCAGCAGGGTGGCAGCAGCAGTCAGCCTGCCAAACATTCATCCTGCTACACAGAGTTTGCACAAAACAATGGGCGGCTACCAACAGCCGAATCTGGCACTTGGTGGACAGGCACTTGCAGTGATCTATAAGCTGCCTGTCACTCTCCAATTGTGCCACTTGCCAAGGGGCTTACAATCTAATCCCTGCCATCATGTCATTAACCTCCCTGGCGGTATGATTTGTTCGGCTGCACGGCCGCGGGAGTTTTTTTTTTCACTTTTTGTTATAGCATGTAGCTAGCCTAGCGCTAGCTACATGCAGGGACGGATCAAGACCAAGTTGCGCCTGGGGCAAGGTCAGGTTTTGGCGCCTAAAGGTCAGGTTTTGGCGCCTAAACTGCCGTTCATTTTGCCGCCTTTTTAAGAATTCAACAAACTGGGGCAAGATACCCGCTAGCCCCCCCCTAGATCCGTCCCTGGCTACATGCTTCCCCCCTCCCTGCGGCGTCCCCCCGTACTAACCGATCGCCGCTGCTGAACGAGATTTCCTCGAGGGCTTCCCCCGTCGCCATGGCGACGAACGGAGTGACGTCATCACAGGGAGTCCCGATCCACCCCGTAGAGCAGTCTGGCGCCGATTGGCCAGGCTGCGCAAGGGGTATGCGGGGGGGCACTGTATCGCGGCGCGTAGTGGCGCATCGGCAACAAATCGCAGCAAACACACAGCTAGCAAAGTGCTAGCTGCGTGTTTGAAAAAAAATTATGCAAATCGGCCCAGCAGGGCCTGAGGAATCCTCCTGCGCGATATACCCCGAGCTCAGCTCGGGATTATCGCTCAGGAGGTTAAAGAGAATCTGTACTGTAAAATTCTTACAATAAAAAGCATACCATTCTATTCATTATGTTCTCCTGGGCCCCTCTGTGCTGTTTCTGCCTTTCCCTGCTGCAATCCTGGCTTGTAATTGCCAGTTTTATGCAATGTTTAGAAACAAAAGACATAGCAAGTGATAGGCTGAGAGTAGCTCAGTGTGTGAGTCATACGGAGTGTTCAGGGGGCCTGGAGAGGGTGTGTATAGCTTCTATCCAATCACAAGCAGCACAGCACATTCCTGCCTGACTGTCTGAGCCCGACAGAGGAGAGAAGATTAGATCATATAACAGAGATAATACAGCCACTGTACAACTAGGAAAGGCTGCAGTAAGACAGAGCACATTAGAACAGCTATAGGAACTTATAGGAATGAAGAAATAAGGCTCAAAATTTTGTTACAGAGTCTCGTTAAATGGATATATTTCTTATTTTCAAATGTTAATATGAAGGAAAATGAACCAGGATAGAAAGGACCAGTGTAGTTTGCATGATAAAAAAAACATTTTTCTTATGAAATTTTTATGGTATGCATGACTAGGGGGTGTGCTGGGGCGTGGCTTAAGTGTCCCTCTTTCTTATCTCAAAAAGTTGGGAGGTATGCCTGATCTGGAGTATTGGAGGGAGGGAGGGTTAAGAGTTGGACCTCTCCCACCTCTGGGCCTCCCTGTCGCAGTCGCTGCTCCCCTGTAGTCATGCCCCTGGTATAGCCCAAAGACATAATATAGAAGTTACAGCAGGACACCTTGTTAGTCTGAAACCATTCTTGTTGCCATTATAATAAACATTCATTTTCTATGAAACAAAAATGATTGGAAAGTTGCCTTGATGAAAACAAAAAAAGTTGTCTAGAAAATATCCCTCTCGTTTCAGTTGCCCTTTAAATTCATATATTTATTATTTTCAGATGTTAATATGAAGGAAGATGAACCAGGCTAGAAAGGACCAGTGTGGTTTTAAATACTAAACATATTTTTCTCATAAAATCTTTATGGGTCGGTGACTTGGGTGGGATGTGGCAGGGGCGTTATTAGGGGTGTGGCAGGGGCGTGGCTTAAGCATCCCTCTCTCTTAAAGAGTTGGGCGGTATAATGTAGGTAAAATGTGTCTGCTGAAAAACCCCAGCATGCTTTGCAAGCTAACCACTAAAATATTACCATGTAAATTTAAAACAAAATATAGAAAACTGACAGCAGCGCCGTTATCTCGCAGAGTTTAAGTGCATGGCTGGATTTCAGAGCCGGGAAGCGGTGACAGCTACCCGGAGGACGCACAGAGTGACGTCTGATATTACACATCGCTTGGTTTGATCCACAGAGGAAAGACTGAGGAGAGATCGACAAAGCAGAACGTGGGGTGCCGGGCGCGGGAGCCATTAGGGTGTAAAGTGTGACAGGCGTAGAGGAGAGGAAACAAGGCTCTCGGAGGATAAATGACACCACATTCCTAATGGTGCAGAAAGGGGAGCTGCTGACAGTGCGAGAAATTAAATGAAACATTCTGACATTGAACGCATTTCGTGTAACATTCCTCCAGGAAACGGCCAGTAACAGGCCTGTGGATCGCACAGGGACGGCCACCGGAAACATGGCGACTTTATGGCGAAGCTGGTGAGGAGGCAGGTTGTTTCAGCGCACGCACGGAACTAGGCGCCGCATCACTGCTACAAGTGAAATCCGGGGACCGGGCGATTGCCATTTGCCAAACCCCAAATTACTTCTCCCTCCAAGTTGCTGCCACTCGGAGGGGGAATAGGGGCATAACTAGATATCACTAGGCCCCCCTGCAAAACTTTGGATAGGACCCCCCTCCCCCCCATGCAGATAAAACAGACAGCAGGCATTTTCTCTATCAATTACAGGGATGGTCGTAGTCAGCCAACTTCGCTACCCTGGAACTACGCGTAGTTTTACGCAATCACGCTTCGCCAAACTACGGCTTCGAAATCAAATCGCTACGTATGCATTTCGTAGACTACGCGTTAAAAGTGCGAAGCGTAGTGTATGCGGACGCTTATGCCACTATGCGGAAAAGTGTATGCATTGATTCCTGAAACTCTTCTATGCGTACATTCCCTTTTACGATGCGTAATTTTGTAAGCATACAACGCATTTGTAGTTTACTTTGCAATATACATGTTAACTATGCTTAGGGGGCGTAAACTACACGTAGCAGTACTTAGCTACGCGTAAATTCGTAAGTGTAGTTTTGAAACTTCGCCTACGAACTAGGATGCGTAGATGCGAACTACGATGTTTAAATTCGCACTGGCGTAGTTTCTGCTCATCCCTGAAATTACATTAGCTTCTGTGATGAAACGTGCATGTTTTCACAAATACAAACACACATGGTGTGCAGAAAATGCGTACAGAAAACCGACAGCCTCAGCTTATTACACTCACTTTGTCCATCTCTCATGGAGCAGAACTGACTCTGCAGACTTATCCAGCATCACTACAGTACACAGCACTTGGGGAGGGGTAGAGAGGCTGGGGGCGGGGCTCTGCAGACTCCTCCAGCATCACTACAGTGCACAGCACTTGGGGAGGGGTAGAGAGGCTGGGGGCGGGGCTCTGCAGACTCCTCCAGCATCACTACAGTACACAGCACTTGGGGAGGGGTAGAGAGGCTGGGGGCGGGGCTCTGCAGACTCCTCCAGCATCACTACAGTACACAGCACTTGGGGAGGGGGTAGAGAGGCTGGGGGCGGGGCTCTGCAGACTCCTCCAGCATCACTACAGTGCACAGCACTTGGGGAGGGGTAGAGAGGCTGGGGGCGGGGCTCTGCAGACTCCTCCAGCATCACTACAGTACACAGCACTTGGGGAGGGGTAGAGAGGCTGGGGGCGGGGCTCTGCAGACTCCTCCAGCATCACTACAGTACACAGCACTTGGGGAGGGGTAGAGAGGCTGGGGGCGGGGCTCTGCAGACTCCTCCAGCATCACTACAGTACACAGCACTTGGGGAGGGGGTAGAGAGGCTGGGGGCGGGGCTCTGCAGACTCCTCCAGCATCACTACAGTACACAGCACTTGGGGAGGGGTAGAGAGGCTGGGGGCGGGGCTCTGCAGACTCCTCCAGCATCACTACAGTACACAGCACTTGGGGAGGGGTAGAGAGGCTGGGGGCGGGGCTCTGCAGACTCCTCCAGCATCACTACAGTACACAGCACTTGGGGAGGGGGTAGAGAGGCTGGGGGCGGGGCTCTGCAGACTCCTCCAGCATCACTACAGTACACAGCACTTGGGGAGGGGTGGAGAGGTTGGGGGCAGGGCTCTGCAGACTCCTCCAGCATCACTACAGTACACAGCACTTGGGGAGGGGTAGAGAGGCTGGGGGCGGGGCTCTGCAGACTCCTCCAGCATCACTACAGTACACAGCACTTGGGGAGGGGTAGAGAGGCTGGGGGCGGGGCTCTGCAGACTCCTCCAGCATCACTACAGTACACAGCACTTGGGGAGGGGTGGAGAGGTTGGGGGCAGGGCTCTGCAGACTCCTCCAGCATCACTACAGTACACAGCACTTGGGGAGGGGTAGAGAGGCTGGGGGCGGGGCTCTGCAGACTCCTCCAGCATCACTACAGTACACAGCACTTAGGGAGGGGTGGAGAGGCTGGGGGCGGGGCTCTGCAGACTCCTCCAGCATCACTACAGTGCACAGCACTCGGGGAGGGGTAGAGAGAGGCTGGGGGCGGGGCTCTGCAGACTCCTCCAGCATCACTACAGTGCACAGCACTCGGGGAGGGGTAGAGAGGCTGGGGGCGGGGCTCTGCAGACTCCTCCAGCATCACTATAGTGCACAGCACTTGGGAAGGGGTAGAGAGGCTGGGGGCGGGGCTCTGCAGACTCCTCCAGCATCACTATAGTACACAGCACTTGGGGAGGGGTGGAGAGGCTGGGGGCGGGGCTCTGCAGACTCCTCCAGCATCACTACAGTACACAGCACTTGGGGAGGGGTAGAGAGGCTGGGGGCGGGGCTCTGCAGACTCCTCCAGCATCACTACAGTACACAGCACTTGGGGAGGGGTGGAGAGGTTGGGGGCAGGGCTCTGCAGACTCCTCCAGCATCACTACAGTACACAGCACTTGGGGAGGGGTAGAGAGGCTGGGGGCGGGGCTCTGCAGACTCCTCCAGCATCACTACAGTACACAGCACTTAGGGAGGGGTGGAGAGGCTGGGGGCGGGGCTCTGCAGACTCCTCCAGCATCACTACAGTGCACAGCACTCGGGGAGGGGTAGAGAGAGGCTGGGGGCGGGGCTCTGCAGACTCCTCCAGCATCACTACAGTGCACAGCACTCGGGGAGGGGTAGAGAGGCTGGGGGCGGGGCTCTGCAGACTCCTCCAGCATCACTATAGTGCACAGCACTTGGGAAGGGGTAGAGAGGCTGGGGGCGGGGCTCTGCAGACTCCTCCAGCATCACTATAGTACACAGCACTTGGGGAGGGGTGGAGAGGCTGGGGGCAGGGCTCTGCAGACTCCTCCAGCATCACTACAGTACACAGCACTTTGGGAGGGGTGGAGAGGCTGGGGGTGGGGCTCTACAGATTCCTCCAGCATCACTACAGTACACAGCACTTGGGGAGGGGAGGAGAGGCTGGGGGCGGGGCTCTGCAGACTCCTCCAGCATCACTACAGTACACAGCACTTGGGGAGGGGGTGGAGGGGCTGGGGGCGGGGCTCTGCAGACTCCTCCAGCATCACTACAGTACACAGCCCTTGGGGAGGGGTGGAGAGGCTGGGGGCGGGACTCTGCAGCCTTCTCCCGCATCACTACAGTACACAGCACTTGGGGAGAAGGTAGAGGGGCTGGGGGCGGGGCTCTGCAGACTCCTCCAGCATCACTACAGTACACAGCACTTGGGGAGAAGGTAGAGGGGCTGGGGGCGGGGCTCTGCAGACTCCTCCAGCATCACTACAGTACATAGCACTTGGGGAGGGGTGGAGAGGCTGGGGGTGGGGCTCTGCAGACTCCTCCAGCATCACTACAGTACACAGCACTTGGGGAGGGGAGGAGAGGCTGCTCTGCTTGCTATAACTGAATTGCTGTTGTTTGTCCCCTGCTTATTGCCTGAAGAAATGGGCTGTGCCCGCGAAACGCGTTGCATCTTTGGGGTATTTTCAATAAATGTGTATCTATATATTTACAGTCCTTGGTGTCTGCTTTAACGGAGGCGAGTCCACCACTTCCTCCCAGCAATTTTTTTTTTAATTTTATGTACTTTTATCCTTCTGGCGCCTCTGTTCACCTACCAATAAACACCAGTAGGGTGAGCAGTTATTAGTCTCACACTTGTGTGTCACTTTTAACGTAAAAGGTGATAATACTGCCCGGAGCTCCTTCCACCTTGATTGTTCCATGGCACTTACAATTCCAGGAAACAATTACATCCGTGCCAAACCAAACTGAGTTAAAGTAACCCAGAGACAAGTGTTAGTAAAGATTTTTCACTTACCCGGGGCTTCCTCCAGCTCCATATGCACAAATGCGTCCCTCTCCGTCCTCCCGCAATCCTCCGTTAAGCAGCAATCAGCTCGTGGTATTCGGCTCAATCGGGCTCAGTGACGTCAGCTTGTACAGAAGGTCCGTGCATGTGCAGAAGGCCCCCCGCTGACATCACTGAGCCGAATACCGGAGCAGATTGTGGCTTTAGCGGAGGCACTCAGGAGGACGACGAGGGACGCATCCATGCTTATGGGGCTGGAGGAAGCCCTGGGTAAGTAAAAAATCTTTAATATTGCTCATCTCTGGTACACTTTAAGAACAATTGAAGGGCCGCCATCACGAAAAATTGTAAAATGTAAAATTGTATATGCATAAGTATGAAATGTACATTTTGAAGTAAAATGCACTATAATTTTTTTTTTCTGTCACTTGCAATAAATTGTAAAAATCTGACAGGTTTTGGACTACTCCATCTCCTCATAGGGGATTCCAAGGGTCTTCTTTATTTTTAAAAGCACATCTTGAAAGGCAGTCTCTTAATTCAACTGCCAGAACAGTGTGCCATAAGTAGAGGAACTGGATGACTTCTCTGTATAGATCCATCCCAGGGAGTGTTTTAGCAAAGAATAAAGGAAATAATGAGAATCCCCCATAAGGAGATTGCCTAGTCCAAAACCTGTCAGATTTATAGCAATATAGATAGATCGCATTTCAGTGAATCAAACCCTGAAGATAGGTTACCGGTTAGTGATAGGCTGGTCCCGAGGTAGGAGCTGGAGAACTTTTGCCTTGAGGAATGGCCAAAAAATCCCAGTTGCGGAGGTTGTTTTCGCTAATTGGCTGTACCTGCAGTTGAGGAGAGGGAGGAGGAGGGGCCCGGGCCCCCCTGCGATGGCGGTAGTTGCAGGGGTGATTGTTCCGCCCATGCATTGTATGGATCTTTCCAAAGATCGATATGCACACTGCAGTAGACAACAACAACCAATCGGAAATGATTGCTGCGTGCCGCGACTCTGGAAGATGGAGGGCTCATTGGCTGCGCTCAGTCTCGGCACGCGGCGGCGGTTACCTTTGTCTTATTGAATAAGGCTTCTGGCCTCTCCTGCTGCATTGTGCAATAATACCTTCCATGCAGCATAATTGGGCGGCTCAATAAACCTGCAAATTGCCCGATTTTATTTACAGGGAAGAGAGGTGGTTCGGGACGGACGTCTAGCGGGAGAGATCCGGGTGACGCTTGATGAATGGATTGTTTGATACAAACACAGAATCAGGGAGTTACTACAGCAGCATCAGATCAATAGAGAGTTTAGTACCTGTAATAGTGGATGGATTATCCCGGCAGTTACAGTCTAATAGTCCGTGTTTATTCCCCTCCTGGAAAACGCTGCCTTCATACACATCAATACATCAGGCGGGCCGATATTATATGTTTATGTGATGCACAACAACCTAAGTACCTGACTGGGGATTTCTAAACTAAGGAGCTTGCATCTGCTCTAAGGCCTCGTTCATATATTCTGCGTTTGGTGTGCTTGGGAAACGCATCAGAAAACGCATGGACAAAACGCGTACATTTGTACGCGTTTTTAAATGCGTTTGTGTGCGTCTTTATTTAGTATGCGTTTTTGGACACCTGGACATTTCTCAGTTGAGTCACGTTGTCCATCCCCAAACGCATCGCCAAATACGCATAAAAAAACGCATGGTCATGCGGCCATCTGCGTTTCCATTGACTTTCATTGCTATGCGTTTGTTCGCGTTCCGCACACATATGCATGCATCTATGCGTTTCAAAAACGCGTACGTTGGAAACGCATAGATGTGAACGAGGCGCATAGCAATGCATTGTTTTTGCCCTGCACTAAAAAAACGCACACATCCGCAGTGGGAAAAAACATACAGCACCGCATTTGATGTGAACGAGGCCTAAATGTAATAGTTTTACAAATGAGCAAACTATTAATGTTATGCATAGAACAATTTCATCTTCTGCAGCACATTACAGAGTACATAGTCATGTCACTGACTGTCCTCAGAGGAGCTCACAATCTAATCCTGCCATAGTCATAGTCTAATGTCCTACCGTATTATTATTATGTATTTATATAGCACTGACATCTTCTGCAGCACTTTACAGAGTACATAGTCATGTCACTGACTGTCCTCAGAGGAGCTCACACTCTAATCCTACCATAGTCATAGTCTAATGTCCTACCATATTATTATTATGTATTTATGTAGCACTGACATCTGCTGCAGCACACTACAGAGTACATGGTCATGTCACTGACTGTCCTCAGAGGAGCTCACAATCTAATCCTACCATAGTCATAGTCTAATGTCCTACCATATTATTATTATGTATTTATATAGCACTGACATCTCCTGCAGCACTGTACAGTGTACATAGTCATGTCACTGACTGTCCTCAGAGGAGCTCACAATCTAATCCCTACCATAGTCATAGTCTACTGTCCTACCATATTATCTTTATGTATTTATACAGCACTGACATCTTCTGCTGCACATTACAGAGTGTATAGTCATGTCACTGACTGTCCTCAGGAGCTCACAATCTAGTCCCACCATAGTCATAGTCTAATGTTCTACCATATTATTATGATGTATTTATATAGCACTGACATCTTCTGCAGCACATTACAGAGTACATAGTCATGTCACTGACTGTCCTCAGGAGCTCACAATCTAGTCCCACCATAGTCATAGTCTAATGTCCTACAATATTATTATTATGTATTTATATAGCACTGACATCTTCTGCAGCACTGTACAGAGTACATAGTCATGCCACTGACTGTCCTCAGAGGAGATCACACTCTAATCCTACCATAGTCATAGTCTAATGTCCTACCATATTATTATTATGTATTTATATAGCACTGACATCTTCTGCAGCACATTACAGAGTATATAGTCATGCCACTGACTGTCCTCAGGAGCTCACAATCTAATCCTACCATAGTCATAGTCCAATTTGCCATATTATTAGTATGTACTTATATAGCATTGAGGCTAAGTTCACAGTGGGACATTAAAGTCACACGATAAAACAACATTTAATGCAGAATAACTCACTGCAATGGAAAATCAATGCCCTGTTCACATTGCACACGGTGCGTTGGTGACCAACGCTGCACGTTAAGTGAAAGTACTGCATGCAGTGCGTTATACACGTTATTAGCTGCATTAGAATGTTTGCACATGCTCAGTAAAGACTTGGAAGCATACTTTTCATTGCCTGTATTCTCTACTGAATCTGCTGTACGCAATGGTAGTGCTGCGTTGCAACTTTTTTGGCGCGTTGCAAGTTTGCGTTGCGACTTTAACGCTGCATCAAACCGCAATGTCCAACTGTGAATCTAGCCTGACACTTCTGCAGTACTTTACAGAGTACATAGTCATGTCACTGACTGTCCTCAGAGCAGCTCACAATCTAATCCTACCATAGTCATAGTCCAATGTTCTACTACCTTATTATGTATTTATATAGCACTGACATCTTCTTCAGCACTTTACAGAGTACATAGTCATGTCACTGACTGTCCTCAGAGCAGCTCACAATCTAATCCTACCATAGACATAGTCCAATGTTCTACTACCTTATTATGTATTTATATAGCACTGTCTTCAGAGGAGCTCACAATCGAATCCTACCAGAGCCGCAGTCTTATTTCTTTATAGTAGTCTAAAGTATTTTTTTTCAACTTACTTTATTAGATTGTTGGATAAAACCAGGTGCTAATGGCCATCCTTCAAGGGAGTGTGTGTTATTGGGGGAAACCGGGAACTAGACACCCAAATGTGGGCTCAATTAATCACATTCGGGTACCTGTTTCCCCCTACTGCAGGGGATGGACCCCACAATCACTTGGTGGCCATATGTAAAGTTCTGAAATATAAATCTAGATTGGCGGTTCCCAAGCCTGTCCTCAAAACCCACCAAAAATACACACTTTACAGCAGAGGTGCCCATACTTTTTTGGCTTGTGAGCTACTTTAAAAAAATAGCAAGTCAAAATGATCTACCTATGTACAATTTTAGGAGCACACTTGTATATACAGAATGGAAAATGTAGTGTGGTCAGGATCTACTTTGTAGTCCTTCGCAATCGACCGGTAGATCGCAATCTACCTAATGGGCACCCTTGCTCTACAGTATGGACTGGCAGTCTTATTAAACAAAATACTCACTGCTAGTTGGATTTGAGGATAACTTTGAAAGTCAATGCGGTCGATGAAAGTTATGAGTTGATGCCAAGAACCCCATGCCACAAGGAGGTCAGGGCTAACTGCTAATTAAAGTTCTCATTTTAAGGTGCATTCACCCTGAATATATCATCACATCTGTTTTACACCTCTGTAGGCTGTCAACCACACACGGTTTCTTGTGCCGCTGGTGAAAGTGTTTGCACACCGTTTCAGTGCCTACAGAGTTCTTTGAATATATTGCAAGATCTTCACAGAGTCTCCGCCCACTGCTACTTTATATGCAACAGTTTAATCACGTGACCCCACTGTTATCTGCTGTGAAGTTCTGCCAAGCTCAAAAATGCACAAAAACAACTTGGTTCAAAATCCAACCATGGCCTCAAATCACTAAGCATTACTGCTTTCAGTAATGCAGAAAACAGCTGATTTTACCGATAACCTTGCTAAATGCCAATTCACTAAAACCTATAACCGCACTGAAAATTGCAATTATATCAAGAATTTGCAAGATTAAAGCATTGTATAAATCAAGCAAGAGAGTTCAATTTTTACCTCCAACTCTGACCAGCCGATAACACACTCACTAACTCTCCATACGGTAACATTGACAGACGTAACAGACAGCCACACAGCCCTGCTTCTCACCTGATTTGGTCCGACACCCTGGAGGGCGGGACTTCAGTCCAGCAGAGGAGAAGACATTTTATAAGGCTTTTCTGCATTCTGTTGGATGTGAATATCTGTATACTCATACAGAAAAGCTCCCTCTGGTGGCTGCAGCACATCTAAAGGGATGCTGGGAATGCACTGAACAGAAAACCCGACTAATCGCATGTGCGATTCTGCCTATTGTGTTCCTACCCTCATACACACAGCTTCCTGCCTAACTGCTGACCTGCTCTACAGCTGGTAAGTGAGATTTACCAAGCAGGGCTTAGTGAATTGAAGTATGTTTGTTCGGTTAATTGCCAAACTTCTACCGCATGCAGGAAATCTTAGTGAATTTGGAAAAGAAAGTGTACAATACAGAATGCGGTATTTTACCGCCCTAAATGATTTTACAAAACTGTCCTTAGTGAAGGCCTACATCTGAAAATATCACTAGTTTCCACAGATGTTAGCTGAACATGTCTGCAAGCATGATGAAGTGCCTAACCAAGCCACCCTTATGACTGCATACTAGGGATGGTCACCGAGAGGCAAATAATTCCAAGTTGATGCAGAATTATGCAGATTTTAATGCAAATGTATTCCGCTTAAAAATTGACCAATCGGATGAGAACAAGGTGGGCACTGAAATGGGTAAATCAAGTCCTACCATAAAGCTGCATGCATTTGCATCATTTGGCATCAACTCAGAATAATTTACATCTCATTGATCTAAATGGTCACATGGGGCAGACTAGATTTTCAGCCTGGACATCCCAGAACAATCATTACAGCTGAGCTTTCTTCAGCATCTGTAGGAGGCGGCTTTCATCTACTTTGAGGAGATTGGAGAACAATAAAAAAAACAAAGCAAAACACAAATACTGCCTTCCTCTAATGCCCATGTACATATGTTTACAAGGTTAGCTGTCATGGAAAGTGGTTGTTGTCCAACTACAGAATTAAACATCCACAAAGGTGGAGCTTTTTTTTAGCCAAAGTGGAGCCCTGGAGAAAAATTAACATGGACCCCCCTGACTCTCTCCCTCCTTCCTGAATGAAGCATTAGGTGCCCCCACCACTGGGCCTGAATGGAGTAGTACAGCATTAGGTGGCAACCCTTCCCCCACCCTTCAAGATAACAGAATTAGGTGGCAGCCTTGTTGTTTCCCCCCACCAGATAGTATTAGGTTGTCTCTGAGGCCCTTAAGCCAGCTAACAGACCCCCGGATCTCTTCCCATTATTAGTGGTCCCTGGGGTGAGTACTTATTGCAGCAGCACTGCTTGAGTTGGCAGTGGAGCCGCGGGTAGTAAAATATCGCTAAGTGCCTAAACCAAACCTCCTAACCCCGGTACCCAATTGACCACTAGATGTAGCTGATCATCTACAACTATTGATTCCCCTGTGGTATCCAAAGCCAGACAGTAGTAGCAGATTGGCCTCTACCTGCGTCAGGCACACGAGTCGACTCAACGTTTGGGTGCATGACTGACGATGTTTAAGGCCTGCCGATGCCCACACCTGAATGACCTGATCCGCCCAGGGCCGCTGCAGCAGAGAAAACCCACCTGTCCCTTCTTTAGTCCCTCCCATTTTTCCATCTCTGCCGGCACCTCTTCTCCCTGACCCAGTGGCATGTTACACGAGTTGTCCCTGCTACAGGGTCATGGACAAGATATGTGGGCGAGTCTGAAGATGGAAGGACTCAGGAGTGAGTGCGCAAGTACTATGCAGGGGAAGGGGGACCACTAGTAACCTGAGTGGGCATCCGGGTGCGTAACCGGATGGGAGCAGCCCCTGTCCTGGGATTGCAGGGGGGTCCAGAGCTCTGGGGAACCCCAACTACTTAATTTCCCTTCCTCTGATACAGGGGACTATACTTCAGATCAGGTGTTCTTGTGGCTACACTTGTTATGGGTCTGAAGATCATGATGGCCACACTTGTCTTACGATCCTTGTGGCCCCCAGGCTGTGAGGGGCACCAAGGGGAGGGAAGGGGTGTGGGGCCCCATCAATGTTTCCCTGGGGGGCCCATTGAATTGTAGTTCTACCACTGCCCCCGCCAGCTGGTTCTGAGGCCCTAGGGAAGAACAGGCCCCGTCTCCTGCATGGTTTGGCCATTTGTGTGCTGGACCTTATTCTTGCTCCAATGCAAACAGCCAAACATTCTACTTCCTTGCCGGACCCAGTCAACTAGAATACATCAAGCTGCAGATTTGTATCTTTTAGATTCTCTAATCCAATAAAAAAAGGTAGAAAACACACATCAGGCCGTTTAATAAATCCGGCTTTGACAAAGATAATTTGCTGCTGTCAGCTGTGACTGTAATATTACCTTGAAGAGTTTATGGCGACCGTGTAAAAACGCAGCAACTTAAAAGCACACTCATTAAAGCAACTAGAAAAAAAAATGAAAAAAAGTTGATTTTCTTTCCCTCCAGCTGGAAGTTATAATAAACGCGGTCGTGACCACAAACTAGCATGACAGCGAAAGCGATTCGCCAGGACCAGAACAAGGCGTTCTCTACCTGAAACAAGTTATTTTTCCTCACCGGTAAAATTATAATGTGAGCCTGAGCCTCCAAATGGTATTTGAAGGCTTTGACATCTCCACGAAACGATCAACAGGTTATGTTAAAAACATTAAAAAACAAATGGAGTATAATTTTTTTTTTTTCCTTCAGACAAGGAAAAGAAAAAATGTAAAAAAGAACTGTTTTGGGCTTCTTAGCTGTGCATTAGTGGCCCTTTCAGCGCGGCGCACAGATGAAAAGAGTTAATTTATTTAGGGGGGAAAAATGATTATGAAGGAACCCCTGTGAATTGCCACACTGTGCTGGGGAAGGATATGAGATTAGCACGCAATTCCCTTTGTCAAATGTATTTACCGTTAAAATATTGGATGGGTAATCTCGTTAGGCAATGTTCTGAGATTACAATTTTGTGATTCCGAGAAATGAAAATAAAAAAAAGGAAAAAATGTAGGATGCGATTATGTTCCAATCTCGTGTACGCTACCTACACTACATCTTACTGGCTGGATTACAGGATAACGGTTTGGCGTTGTGAGTAAATCTGTGCAGAGGTCACGAGGAATACAAGGGGGAAAAATACAAAAACAAAACATGTTCTTTCCAGTAACTGGTGAGGAAACTAATCTAACCACACGAGCATCTGAATTTTAGGGAAACGTTAACAGAGGGCGTTATAGAGGGCGCCATTTTTTTGCTTGTGTCACCATCCCAGGACACCGCAGCACAGTACTGTTAGGGCCCGCTTCCACTTGTGCAGTTCGGAATCATTGCGGAAACCACGTTAACACATTTGCATGCGGATGCGAATTCGTTAGCTCTTGTATGTGAATTTTACCGCGAATTTGCGTACAATTTTGCATATGTTTGTATGTATGCAAATTTAACCATGTCAGTGCCTGTGTGCTTTTACATTGTTTTATGTATCGTATGCAAATTTGCATGACAATTTGCATACCGAAACCGCATGCAAACTTTCTATTACATACATTGTATGTGAATCGCCTAGCGGTGTGCGGCGAGCGAATTCTGATGGCTCTGCCGTACACATTTTTCCTGCACACAAAACCGCAAAGAAATCCTGACAAGTGGAAACATCCCCTTCCACTATTGCCTATGCAAATTTGCATGCGGGAAAGACCATTAAGACCATCCTTTAGCTTGGGGTCCTAGCTAGCGACGCAATCTTGCGATTTGCGTCCAACTGAAGCCTCCCACCTGAATGCTAATGGCTGCTAGATGTGGTATGGCAGGTAAAGGGTGTATGACAGTGCATCCTGATTGGCTGACGAGCACCTGCTGACGACTCAAATGTAGCTGCATGCATGTATTGCTGTGTTCTATTGCTTGTGTGTGTCGAATTTAGCATTCAGTATGGAGGCAGTGTTGGTGGGTTTTCTGGATGTGAGAGGTCCAGAGCCTGGGTGTGAGAGGTCCAGGCCCACCTGCACTCCCCTCCAGGTATCGCGCATTGGCCTTGGGGCCCCGGCCAGTGAGAGAGGTCCGGGGCCCCTGGCCATCGTGCGAACCAATCGTGTGTTTTTAAACGTTTTTTTTTCAGCTCTAGGACATGGCGGACAGGTGAGCGGTTAGGGAGGGACCCCTGTGGGAGGGATGCCTGCACGGGGCGGTCCTGCTAGCGACGCAATCTTGCGATTTGCGTCCAACTGAAGCCTCCCACCTGAATGCTAATGGCTGCTAGATGTGGTATGGCAGGTAAAGGGTGTATGACAGTGCATCCTGATTGGCTGACGAGCACCTGCTGACGACTCAAATGTAGCTGCATGCATGTATTGCTGTGTTCTATTGCTTGTGTGTGTCGAATTTAGCTTGGGGTCCTAGCGTCTTCTTATTACGCTCCAGGTTACTTCAAGGTCCCTGTAAAGCCATTTTTTCGGTCTTTTATGGAATGTTCACAGATGGTCAAGTCACCAGTTGCTAAAGCTTTCATCTGACTCAGGTGCGATTGTGTTTTTTGGGCTTATTAAAGAATTGCACCATGTTGTCCTGTGCTGCATTTGTGACAAAAAAAACAAAAAAAACAAATGTAAAATGGTTCCAGAATTGCGTTGGTGGTGCTCGGAGGAGAGAGGCGATATCTCCGGAAAAGACGAGTCTGTGCCGTAACCGAGGACGCCGCAGAACGCACTTCCCAAATCACAACACAATTATACCTGCATGGAGATGCTGCCTGAACGAGATTGTTTTTCACTTGTGCTAAATGGCAGAACATGAATGCCATATACTCCAGGCCCTGGATGAGGGTCTTGGAAATAGACGGGGGACCCATAGTCCCTTTTCCAGTTCATCTTTTTCTAAGGAGATAAAAAACAGATTACAGAGCGGCTGCTAATTTTTATATGGAGATTTAGAACCCCAGTCTAGGCACAGTGTTCATTTTTATTTGCAGTTAACATAAAACATTAAGTGGGAAACACAATGACTACAAAATCACTCCAAAATCGCAATCACTAAAAAAGCTACTTCCTCTTTCTCGGCTTTAGAGATAAGGGACTGCTGGTATAAACAGGTACATTCTCTTGACTGTGTAATAAACATTTTTGGGGGTGGGGGAAATGATTTTTATATAGTTTAACTAATGTAGAATTAATTTTTAATTACTTAAAAAACGCGTTCCAGCCTGTATCTAGAAAAGACACGCAAAGACTTTGCGTTTCATTTCCACTATGGACATGCCGGCAACAGACATGAATATTTCCTACAGTTACCATAACATCTGTTGATATGTCCGTTGGTTTATTGCAAAAAATGGCTTGATAGGGAGGAGTGTGTCAACCTAGTCTTAACTCAAGGGTGTCAAACTCAAATACAAAGTGGGCCAAAATTGTACACTGGGACCTAGTCATGTGGCCAACCTCAATGTCTAGTGGCCACCTTCCTTCTTAATAGTTTCCAGGTGTCTAATGGCCCCCTCCAACCCCTATCCAGTTGCCAGGTGTCTAGTGCCCCCCCCCCTACACAGTTCCCTGGTGTTTTGAAGCCCTCACCCACCCCTATACAGTTCCGTAGTGTTTAGCGCTCCCCCCCCCCCCCCCCCCATATGCAGTGTCGGACTGGGAAGTGTAAAAACTGGGAAAATCCACTTGCTGGCCAAGTAGCAGTAATCAGGTGTTGCTGCTCACAGTGAAGACTTGCTACAGGTTTCTATTTGGAGTGATAACACAGGGTTACTGCTGCTTGGCCAGCAGGTGGTTTTCCTCACCTTTCCCACCTCCCAATCCGACACTGCCGATATGGCTTCCCTGGTGTTCCAGGGCTTCACCTCCAATATAGCTTCCCTGTTGGTCTAGAGCGGGTCAAACATAATGCAAAGTGGGGAAACCACTTGAGGGCCAAACTTAAGGGCTCTGAGGGCCAGATTTGGCCCATGGGCCGGAGTTTGACATGTGCCTTAACTAGAACTTGCACAGCTTAGCTACCTATAACTCTTGTCCAGTGTCCACCACCATGGTAGATTCCAGCTGGTCCTGCCCGCTGTCACCTGTTGCAGGGTTATTAACAAGGACAACATCCCCGTGAAGTCCATAACCCTCTGTGATGTTCACCAGTGAAGCCTCGGAATCAGCCCTGCAGACTTCTGCTCCTCGCTCGTCCTTGGCATCTGCATCACTAAGCCATACTGAGCTGTTGACACATCCAGGCCTCCCGTGACAAGTTAATTGCTATATATTTAGTGATTATGACAACTTCACCGCATAAAAAAATAAAATAATAATTTTCCCCCACTTAAACCGCCCTTCCCCACCTTCAGTTTAAATATTGTTCACTCTAACTAAAGAGACGCGGCAATAAAAATATATATCCAAAGGCTTTTTCTTTTGTGTTGCGGATGGTCTTGTCTGCATTAATGTCGGAGTTGTTCCATCAGGCATGTAAGAATCTGGCAGTCTCGCTGCAGCGAGCTTCGCCGCTAGACGCACGTCGCTTTGTCAGACATCTTCAAACCTTGACAATCGCTTTTGAGAGCTCCTGTTTTATCCCCCCTTCCCCCCCTCTCTAACAGTCATGTAACATTTTATGAAAATGGCAGCTAAATGTTATTGGAAAAGAGAAAAGACGACATTGTTATCCTTTCAGTTTGTCAGATGCTGAGCGTTGCTGTGCCGATTGTACAATGTACAGATGTTGGGTGTCAGTGGGGGGAGGTGGGGGGCCTAGAATGGCCCGTGGCAATGGTGGAGGATGCCAAGACAGTAGGATTGATTTATGCAGACAGGCACATAGCAAACTGCGAGAGGGGGGGATAGATGGAGCCATTATCCATCCTGACCAGATTCCTGGGAATGGGGCCAGAAAGTCTGACAATGACTTCTATCAGTGATGCCCCCGAGAGGAAGAGGAATCCAGGTGGTGTCTGAACCCCCCACTGATTTACTACAAAAATTTAAATTACCTCTTTTTACCAACCTGCATTAGGCACTTTTTTATTTTTGTTACTCTACTTTAGTAAAAGGTTTCCTTGCCAAATTTCACAGGTTGAAACTTTTGATAAAAATGTAGGGCTGGAAGGACGCCCGATTGCTCGGTGGGCAGCAAAGCCAAATCAGCAATTTTTATCTTTGTACGACTTGTACAATTTTACCACCTTGAAAGCAGAAGGTAATTGCAAGGATCACTTGCCAATGTTCGTTGTATGTGGTCTGGTGTTAGCCATGGAGAGAATCTGAAGGCAAAACAACAGAAGTTGTTTAGGTGATCCTCCCTCTCCCCTCCTCTGGAACACTCTCCCTCAACACATCCGCCACTCACCCACACTTACTATTTTTAGGCGCAATCCGAAAACTCATAATCTCCTACCTAGGACATCTTGCCCACTAACCACTATTTCTACAACTCCACACACACAGCTTCCCTTACCTACTGTCCTATACCTTAAATGTTTAGACTAAGGCATTTTGGCCAGGGCTCTCTTCCCCCTTTTGTCTCACAATGCTGTGTAATGGGTGTACGTATCTCCCACCCTTTGTAAAATACAGTATGTAGTTAAGTTGTTCACTGCATTAGCTGTTATACCCTCTTGTCTTGTATAAACTGTTGTATTGTATGCTTTGTATGGTTATGCCCTATATGCTGATGTACAGCGCCACGGAAAATGCTGGCGCTATAAATCAATAATAATAATAATAATAATAATAACAATAATAATACGCTTTCAAAACTCTAAGGAGTACCTAAAATAGAAACAAAAAATTACACATACCTGGGGCTTCCTCCAGTTTCCTTCAGGCTCATCTGTCCCTCGCTGTCTTCCCAGGCCACCTGGATCCTCCACTAGGCGGCCCGGTGATTTAGCCGGCGCCGGCAGCATGATGGGGGCGCGCACATGGCCGAGCCACCCATGCGCAGTTCCCCCTGACATAGCGGAGGATCCAGGTGGCTTAGAGGACGGCAAGAGCTGATGATCCTGAATGAGAGCAGGAGAAAGCCTCAGGTATTTATAAATTTTTGTTTTTTTTAATCTCAGGTTTACTTTACGTTACTTCTTCAGGAATGATACAGTACATGTGTGTGCCATTGCTATTATACGTTCCAGTTCTGTATCATGCCTGGAGAAGAGACTTGCTAAAGTCAATGTTCATGAAACACCCAGAATGCCTCACTTTAGGATGGTGGGGGGAGCTATGCAAATTATTTATTTACACGTCTTTATCAGAGAATATCAATGAGATGAGGTATATCAAGTTTCCAAGCTTTTGGTCAATTTTGCAAAAAAGTTGCATTTGGCATTGAGCAAATCAAATGGAACAGATGTTTGTTTTAATGAAGCAGTCATTGGTGGTGGTGTATGACCACTCCTGTACAGGAGAGGCCAGGACGTGGTCAACACATTTTGGTGTTCTGTGGCTGAAACTCAGGCCACGTTAGGGTTAAGGGATAGATACGGTGAGGTTTTAGGCTCTGTTCCCAGTCGGTGCCGGACCATGTGCGGCCAGTGGGAGGGGACAGTGTAGTATCAGCTCCAATGGTCGCCGTGGTCTGGCAGGAACACAGGGCGGGTGCGCTGCCCCAAAGGCTTTATTCGGGAATGCATCAGCCTGCCCAGAATTATCGCAGATTGCACAGAAGCACTTACCCGCAGATCCTTTGCAGAGTAAAAAGTGTCTTTTTATCGATGAGCGGAGGACAAAAAAAGTATGCGCAACACCAGGGGGCGCTCCCAGAATCACCACAGGGACACACACAAGGGGACATGTGATCGCCGAGGGACTGGAAGCAATGAAGGAGGAAGTACGGAGACTGCCACCTCGGATCGCCGAGAAGACGTCGGGAATGTGCTCATAGGAAAGCCGAGGGCTGCCAGCAAGGGATTCGGCACGCCAGCGACACCGCAGGTGAGTAAATGTAATTGCTGGACGTGCCCGACTCATCCTTACTGTTCCTGGCTAGTTATTTATATATGAGCCAGGCTCATCCTTAACGCTAGGAAGGTAAATGATTCGATCTTGATTGTACAATCTTACTACATTACCAACTGAAGCCTCCCACCTGAATGCTAATGGCTGCTAGATGTGGTATGGCAGGTAACAGTGCATCCTGATTGGCTGACGAGCACCTGCTGACCACTTTTAAATGTAGCTGGATGCATGTACTGCTGTGTTCTATTGCTTGTGTGTGTTGAATTTAGCATTCAGTATGGAGGCAGTGTTGGTGGGTTTTCTGGATGTGAGAGGTCCAGAGCCTGGGTGTGAGAGGTCCAGGCCCACCTGCACTCCCCTCCAGGTATCACGTGTTGGCCTTGGGGCCCCGGCCAGTGAGAGAGGTCCGGGGCCCCTGACCATCGTGTGAACCAATCGTGTGTTTTTATACATTATGTAGTAGTAAGGTAAAAAAGGATATACTTTGACCAGATACTTTAGGTAGCCACTTTTATTACACAGAAGTAAGATTGTACAATCAAGATTGTATCATTTCTGAACACCTGAAGGGTGAAAAGAAAAAAAGAAGTTCCATAGAGGCAGTCACCCGGGAGCTAATTATTGAAAATAAATTGATAAGGTATAGCAGTTTAGCTGAAACTTTAATTTTCAGTCAATGCTTACCAAATGTCTAATTCATAGTGTTGAGCTTGAATATTGGACGAAGTCATTTTTCGCATCGAAAATGCCATTTTAGATTTTGAAAAAAATATTTCTGAAAAAATATTTGTGAAAATGCGTGCATGAGAAAGGGGCAGGAGGAAAAATGGGCGCAGAGTTTTGTTAATAAAAATATTGTTAATATCTAACCAATATTCTTCATTTTTAGTGTAGATGGTATATATTACTGTGAAAATATTGCAGAATTCAAGTTGTTAACGATAGTAATACAGTAGAAAATCTTACTGATATTTTACTACAGCTTAACCTAACCCTACTCTCACACAGAACCCTCCGCTACCGATACCTAAGCCTCCCCCCCCCCCCCTCCCGGTGGTGCTTAAAGGGAACCAGAGACGAAGCACCCTTGTGTATTTTACCATATGTATCAGTAAGAACATTAGAGAAAACACCTACCCTGCTCTCGGTTACATTCTCACTACTAAAAGTGTCTGTTATCAGCTGTGATAAGAATCCCGGACTGAGCATTCAGTCTGGCTTTGCTGGGAATAATTATAGCTGAGTCATTATAGCAGAGCCACAAGGGGGCAGGCTTGGGCTTGAAAAGACACCAGAGAAGACAGACTCAGCTATAATCTTTCCATAGCAAAGCTAGACTGAGTGCTCAGTCAGGGATTCTTATCAGGTGATAACAGTCAGATTAAACAGAGAACAATGAAACAAAGAGCAGATTAGGTGTTTACTGTCATGTTCCCACTGATTCATAAGGTAAAATACAAAAAGGTTCTTCATCTCTGGTTCTCTTTAACCCTAAGAAACCCCCTGGTGGTGCCTAACCCTAAGGACACCCCCCACACACCCTCCTGGGTTTTTAACCCTAACCGTTCACCTCTGCACAACCTTACAAAGGTTAAAGTTGTACACAAATATTTGATAATGTAAAATGTAAAAAAAAAAATGTCAAAAACTATAATGGTGCAAGTTTCAAAACAATAACATATGAGAACAGGGGCATAGCAAACGCCTTGCAGCTGCTGGTGGGCTCTGGAGCACAGGAGACCAGGTGACTTTACCCTCTGCCCCTACCCTCTGACTTTATCTCAGTGCCCATGGACTATGTGCGGTGTAGATTGCATGAGAATGTAAATTGCCCAATTCACTCATATCTGTAGGGTAGGGGCAGGTGGCATTGTTTAACAGTGCCTACATCTGAGGGCCCCATGAAAGATTTGCTATGGGGCCTTATGATCTCTGGCTACGCCACTGTATGCGAATAAACAGGAAGTAATTAGTGATAATTCTAATCTGCTAACTACGATTACGCAAAATTACGTATACACGTAATTACAAATTCGTAATGCAATTGACTTTGTATAATCATTCGTAATTACGCACGAGTTTACGCGTAATTTAAGCATCATTTCGTGCCGACTTTGGTGGTGAATAGCAAAGCCTAGGTATGCTCGTTCGGATTTCGCGGAAATGCAATTTCCGAATTTCCGATTGGAAATTGCATTTTCACATCGAAATTCAGAAATCGGTAATGGAAGTGCGGTAGACGATTTTTTGCAGAATATCCATTTTCTCAAAAACTACAAGGTCTTTTTGAAAGATTTTTTTTTTCTCTTGTTCCTACTTTTCTGCTTAACTTTCCCTGAAAATTGGGTTTCTTTTTTTAGCACTTTTGGGGGATTTGCTATCAGCCTCTGAAGTCGGCATCATACCGCATAACGGTTCCAATGTGGGTTTTTGCCGTATATTCAGCCGATTTTAACATGGATTTTCTCAAAAACTACAACGTCTTTATGAAATATTTTTTTTTCTTCTGGTTTCCACTTTTCTGCTCAACATATCTTGAAGATTTGGTGTTTGCAGAACCTACAGGGGCTTTGCTATCAGCCGCCAAAGTTGGCCGCTGTAGACTGTACTGTAAAATGCAGAAAATTTGCATCACCGATATGCGATATTATGGCGACTTTAGATGTTAATAGCAAAGCCCCCATAGGTGCTAGAAACACCAAATTTTCAGGGAATGTTAAAGGGACACTTAAGTCAAACAAAAAAAATGAGTTTTACTCACCTAGGGCTTCCAATAGCCCCCTGCAGCTGTCCGGTACCCTCGCTGTCTCCCTACGATCCTCCTGGCCCCGCCGGCAGCCACTTCCTGTTTCGGTGACAGGAGCTGACAGGCTGGGGATGCGAGTGATTCTTTGCGTTCCCAGACACATTAGCACCCTCTATGCTGCTATATGGTATATGATATATGCTATAGCAGCATAGATGGCGCTATTGTGGCCAGGAACGCGAAGAATCACTCGCGTCCCCAGCCTGTCAGCTCCTGTCACCGAAACAGGAAGTGGCTGCCGGTAGGGCCAGGAGGATCGGAGGGAGATGGCGAGGGCACCGGACAGCTGCAGGGGGCTATTGGAAGCCCCAGGTGGGTAAAACTCATTTTTTTTGTTTGACTTAAGTGTCCCTTTAAGCAAAAATCTTTCAAAAAGACCATGGGCTTGATTTACAAAACGGTGCTAACTTTAGCACTGGCCCTTAGCACGTCTAAACTCAGTTGAAATGTGAGAAGTAGTGATCGTGCGCAAAGTACAGAGCGCAAAGTTTTGCGCACGCACTGCACAGAGCGCAGGGCGCTCCGCGCGAAGTGCCCATTAAAGCCTATGAGACTTAGCGTGCGCATAGAACATTGCGCGCGTAAAACTTTGCGCGCAAAACCTTGCGCGCGATCTGATTGAGAAATCCGGTGCTAACCTACTTAGCACCCTGGTTACCGCGCCTTAAGACTTTAGATGTGCTTAGTAGGTTAGCACCTCTTAGTAAATCAAGCCCCAAGTAGTTTTTGAGAAAATCAATGTTAAAGTCAGTGTAAATCACCGCAAAAATCTGCATCGGAATGCAGAAATCGTTAGCGGAAAGCAGAGACGGTAGCGGTAACTGACAATGGCAGATTGCGGATTCTCGGCGGAAACGGAAATTGGCATTTCTGACCATCCCTAGCAAAACCCCCATACATGCGATTGCTACACATGTTGCAGAGAATATTGGGCACAAGTCAAAAAATAATGTTTCAAAAATACATTTGTAGTTTTTGAGAAAATGGATTTTAAAATGCAAAGAGAAATGGTTTTTAGGCCTAGAAAAATGACAGTTTTAAAACCTTTTTTTTTTTTTTTTTTTTTTTAACCACTTGACGACCACAGTGTTAACCCCCGTAACGACCAGGCTGTTTTTAGCTCAGCTGGGCTGTGCAGTTTCTTCAGCCTCCTGCACAGCCCAGCTATGGAGCCCAGCGATCTGACTCACCTCTTTTTTTTGTCCCTAAGGGGACATGCCGCCGGAGGGGTCCGATCTCTGTGGCCGTTTTTTTTTGTTTGTTTTTTTTCAGCCTGTATAGGCTCTCTCTCCCTCCCTCCTCCTTCCCTTCCCTCCTCCCCTCCATTCACAGAATTGAACAGGACCTTATCCACCTCGCATTAGCCTATGAGAGGACGTTGATCCCTGTCCAAGCTGAGGCCGGGGGTCGCCGATCTTGTACAGCGCTGCCGGAGACCATAGCGCTGTACAGTTGTAAACAAAGGGAATTTATTTTCCCTTTCGTTTACAAATAGTCTGCTAGACGTGATCGGCAGCTAGCAGGCTAATCACTTAGATCCGCTCCGTGAACTGGCTGGGAACGATCGCGCATGCGTGCGGCTGTTCCCTGCAAAACTGCAGCTCCAGGACTTGACAATTAGTGTTAGGCGGTCCCGGGGCTACCGCCATTGGGGTGAAGCGGTCGTCATGTAATTAAAATCGATTTTCTCCAAAACTTCAAAGTCTTTTTGAACAATCCTTTTTGTAACTTTTCTTCTTAACATATGTAGCAATTTTGATAGCGTTGTCATGTATGGAAGCTTTGCTAATAACCGTTGGCACAAAATTATGCGTAAATTATGCGTAAATTCATGCGTAATTACGAATGGGAACAATTAACTATGAAATTGCTTACACTGTTCCCCTGAAATTACGCATTATGATTACGATGCGTAATTGCGTATTATGATGCGTAATTACGCATGGGCGCAATTTCTGCTGATCACTGGAAGTAATCCTTTCACTCCATATTAGAACTCCCATGAATCCATGCAATATTATTGAATAACCCAGGAGCCTCATCACTATCAACCAATCAGACAACCCCATGACTATTTCTACAAACGGATTTTCTCCAATTGGTCTGCTTCTGCAAAAATAAGTTTGCGGAATACATGAACGTTTGTGGAATCCAAAAACGGATTTTCTCAGAACTTGCAGAATCATTTTTCAAATGGCCCGAACAGTTCACCAGTGAGCAGTATTCTGCGAACATTGGCTGTGCACATTCGCGGCGAACAATTGCAGTGTTTGATTCGCCTCCTATACATTATCATTGAGCTAACTTTGATCCCTTAGCTCACAGTCAGCAGACACCTGGCAGCCAATCAGATAGCACCTCTTCCTGGACCCCCCACTTCTCTATCAAAAAGCAGTTGCGGGGCCATATTGGATTCACTCTCTGCTGGTTGCTGATGTTAGTGAGAGCAGGGTCTGACTTGCTGCAGATAGGTAGGGAAAACATTAGCTAGGCCTGTGTTCTTGTTCCTCACTTGCTGTGAAAGACCCCAAATAGCCCTAAGGCTAGCACATTGGTCTCCTGTGTTTTTTTGTTTTTTGTGTGTGTGACACTCCACAGCCCACTGACACCCAGAGCTGTGCATAATGTGATTTCTGCCCTTTAGGGATTAAAACCCGACTTTGTGTCAACTCTGTAATTTTTGGTGAGACTTTTGGCATGGATCCCCCTCCGGCATGTCACAGTCCAGGTGTTAGACCTCTTGAAACAACTTTTCCATCACGTTTGTGACCTGAAAAGTAGGTTTTTAAAATTCCCCTGCCCATTGAAGTCTGTGGCAGTTTGCCAGATTCACCCGTTCTCGAACATTTGTGGAAGTTCACGTTCGATGTTCAGGAACAGAAAATTCTATGTTCGCGACATGTCTATTTTTCGATTTCGCTTAAAAAAAAAAAAAAAAAAACACATTTTTTGTTATTTTTGTGAAAAGTCATACAAAAAGAATATCCAGTTCGGCCTATCTGGACGAGCTTCCTCGTCCAGATAGGCACTGCTGCTGCCGCTGGCTGGTGCGCGCGATCGGAGGCGCCCCCGCGCGCTCCCGCTGGCCCCCCGATCAGTGAATGGGAATATAATTTCCATTCACCGATCTATCTTCCCCGCAGAAATACCGACGCTTGCTCTCCAGAGAGCGCGTTATTTCTGCCCCCAGGAAACAACTCCACAGCATTTTAGTTCCTGGATGCGAGATCGTTCGCATTCAGGACTTTTTTCACTGTAAAAAAAAGTAAACTGCACCAACATACATTTTTAATAAAAAAAAAATATTATTTTACATTTAAAATTAACCGTTTCCCTCCCACACCAAAAATTACCCACATACACTTTTTTAATAAAAATAAAAATAAAAAATACAATTAAAAAACAAACAAAAACAACATAAATAGTTACCCAAGGGTCTGAACTTTTTAAATATGCATGTCAAGAGAACATGTTATCATATTATTTAAAATTATAAGCTTATAAATAGTGATGGACGCAAATTTAAAAAATGCACCTTTATTTCTAAATGAAATATCGGCACCATAATGTTGTGATAGGGACATCATTATTGTGATAGGGGCATCGTTTAAACAGTGTAATAACCAGGACAGATGGACAAATAAAATACATGAGTTTTAATTACGGTAGCGTATATTAATTTCAAACTATAATGGCCAAAAACTGAGAAATAATGAATTTTTTTCATTTCTTTCCTAATCTTCCTGTTAAAATAGATTTAGAAAAAAATAATTCTTAGCAAAATGTAGCACCCAAAGAAAGCCTAATTAGTGGCGGAAAAAACAAGATATAGATCAATTCATTGTGATAAGTAGCAATAAAGTTCTAGGCGAATGAATGGGAGGTGAACGTTGCTCGGATGCATGAGATTTTTGGACTGCGGTGCTGAACGGGATATAGTAAATTTTTCTCATCATTGCTAATTGATTAAACAGTAGAAGGCCTGCGTTGGGTGACGCCACCCTATTAATGTCCTGATTTTTGATTTTTAAACTCTCTGAACACACAAGCTGGATTGGAGGTTCCTGTTTGATATGCCCGCCAACAAACGCTGCGGCGGACAAACGCTAATTACGCCTCCACCTCATTCTTCGCCTTTCTGAGAATCCCTCATCTCTCCGCGCTTATGACCTTCACAGAGCTCGCCGCATTTACAATTTTGCTTTTGGCAGTTTGCTTTTATATTTTCATTGTGATGGGAGGAAGGGAAGAAAACAAAGCGCGGGGAATCCTATGACTGGTTTTGTGTGTTTCTGACTTCTGACTTTGAACCGGAGGGCTCGGCGGGCGCTGAGCAGTCGAAAACGTTTCTGAGGAGCAGTCTTCGGATCTGCTAATCCCGGCTCGGGAGACCGACTTACGCTTTCTCTTTATTTGATGATGCAAGTAATTATTCCACCATAAAAGCACCGAGGGTCCGGCGCACGCTTCTGTTTGGGCATGATGAGGGAATTATAGAGCGATAATGGTTTGTAGAACAATGCTGTAACCCTTCATTGACTATCTCATCTTCCATCACCAGGCCAAGGAAGGAGGCTGCTGTACCGGCTCTCGGGTTGCAGATAGGAGGGCGCTTTTGCAACGCAATCGCAGCGAGAAGAGATGATCGGAAATGACAATTTCTGATTCCGCAATAAATCACATGCACCCCGTTACTCGGCTACCACGTGGGGCACGTGTATGGAGCAAGGAGTACATCCGGAGCCAGCAGCGGACAAGCAGCGCCCGGGGACCGGTAATATATAGGGCACTGGGCATCGGTGGGGGCAGGGCACACTACACATTAGGGGGGCCAGCAGCGGACAAGCAGCGCCCGGGGACTGGTAATATATAGGGCACTGGGCATCGGTGGGGGTGGGGCACACTACACATTAGGGGGGCCAGCAGCGGACAAGCAGCGCCCGGGGACCCGGTAATATGCAGTGCACTGGGCATCGGTGGGGGTGGGGGAACACTACACGTTAGGGGGGACAGCTTCAGGGATCTTATTGCGTTTGTTGCTCATCTCAATATCGCTTGTCGTTATCGCCGAGCACACGATCAAGCAAGTCGGCCCTATATCTTGCAGCATGCCCGACCAGGTAATGCGCCCAATTTTGGCCAAAAAATTGGTTGCTTTGTCTATCAGGCATGCACTTGTCAGCACTGATTTTCATCCTGCTGATCCCCTGCCTCTAATATGTTTAGCCATAGCCCCTGAACAAGCATGCTGCAGATCAGGTGTTTCTGACATTATTGTCATATCTGACAAGATTAGCTACATGCTTGTTCCTTGTGTCATTCAGACACTACTGCAGCCAAATAGACCAGCAAGGCAGCCAGGCAACTGGCATTGTTTAAAAGGAAAAACATGGCAGCCTCGATATACGTCTCACTACAATTGTCCTTTAAGGTTATTGAAATAGACAGCCATGCTGCTTACATACAGTACTAGTAGACCTAAGCCCTTTTAAAAACGGGCTCTAGAATGGGCTTAGGTCTGTCTCTCACCACCGACACCATTGCATGTCAGTGCGCATGCGCGCACCCGCCGCACGACTAACTGGCCCCGTTCTCCTGTTCTAATGGCTGTCCGTGCTGCGCACATGCTCAGTAGCAAAAAGCACGGACACAAGGACAGGAGTATGCAGGGGCAGTTAGGTTTTATTAGGTAAGATACCGTAAGTCAGGCTTTCTCAACCAAGGTTCCTTGAGTACTTTGCAGGGGTTCCTCTGCATTTTCCCCCATTGTGTGTGTGTGTGTGTGTGTGGGGGGGGGGGGGGGGGGGGGAAGTATAGTAGAGAGCACATTATAATAGGGGGTCCTGTAAAAATAAGCACTAAATTGTACTAAATGAGAGGCACTGTAATAGGGGGTAGTGAAATAAACAGCCACACCTACTTTTAAAGACCACGCCTCTTGCAAAATAGAAGCAGGGGTTCCCCGAGATTAAAAAAAAATGTTTGCAGGGGTTCCTTGGGATCCAAAAGTTATTTGCAGGGTTCCTCCGGGGTATAGTGGTTGAGGAAGGCTGCTGTAAGTCTTTTGTCAGTTAGCAAGGTGCACACTAGACTGCAGCATTCGCAGAAGCCGGGCCTATGCCTCTCTTATCCACAGAACGTGTCACGGCTGTAAAAATGCCTCTCTTTGTCTATCGCGTTCACGGCCGACTCTCGTGTGTTTATTTTACCGTATCTGCAAATTGTAAAGCTCTGCAGAATACGCCAGAGCTACACAAAGAGCGACCGACAGGACATTAATGCCAATCAGACAGTGGTTGTCAGGGAGCTGCGATGAATGGCTGTCCTTGTTAGGGGGGGGGATGTCAGCACTGCACTGCGGTCCTGTTTCAGAGACAGATGCTCAGATTCTGCAGCTTCGCCCCCCGCTGTTTGCAGCCTGGGGGAAACCAACAGAGATGTGTTGAAAAAAAAGGAAAAAAAAAAAAAAAGAATTCCACCTATACAAATACTGCAGACGGGTACAGAGAATCTAACGAGCGATATAGGAGAACGTTAAAATGATTCCTAGTTAGAGGCTTTTACCAGATCGTCATTACTGCTCTGTCTAATCCACTAAAAAAACTCACAAAACTTTGACTCAGTGCATTAACAATACGGGCTGCAAGCCTTGCAGCCATGGGGGAGGGGGCTGTTTTGAGGGGCAGGAGGGGTCGCAGCATGAGGCATTGGACCTTGGCGGGCCCCCCCCTTAGCGCCCGCCTCCAGCATCAATCAGCGGCAGCAGGCAAGAAGGAACACATACCTCCAGGCGTTAAATGCACTGGAGCTTCCCCTCTTTAAGCGTCGGACGCTACTTCCTGTTTAAACAGGAAGTAGCATGAGGAACTTAGCAATCGGTCCTCCACGGTGGATGGAAATATGTGTTGCTGCCCGCCGCCCGCTGCCACTGATTGATGCTGTAGAGGGAGCGCTGAGGGGAAAGCCCGAGGTGAGGGAGGGGAGGCGGGGGATGGAGTGTTCCCCCTCCCCGCCGATGTGTGGCCAATGCTCTTCCCTCATGTGCTCCTCAAAATGGCCCTGAGGGAACCCCGGGGAAGGGAGCATCCACATTTTTTCTGGGGGCCCCGGTGATTTCTAGTCACGCCCCTGCTTTGATTCCAATCAGAGCAGTGGTGGCAGCTCAGGCTGCGGACTCTCTAATAGAAATGCTCAATGACGTGCTAGTCTAGCTTTCTGACACGCATGCAACGTTGATGCACATTTGACCGATTAGATGTAGATCCCTTTGGCCAACTTCAAGCTGTATGCAAGCTGGTGTAATTAGTGACTTACTGATTGCCTCTACTTAGCTAATCTATCTAATCTTACTAATCCATGTACAGAAGTCCAAGAGCAATCAGAGCCTATGAATGCATGGCTGGGCATCTTCTGATCTTCACTAAACATACGTGTATTAACCACCCTGGCGTTCTATTAACCACCCTGGCGTTCTATTAAGATCGCCAGGGCGGCTGCAGGAGGGTTTTTTTTAAATAAAAAAAAAAACTATTTCATGCAGCCAACTAAAAGTTGGCTGCATGAAAGCCCACTAGAGGGCGCTCCGGAGGCGTTCTTCCGATCGCCTCCGGCGCCCAGAATAAACAAGGAAGGCCGCAATGAGCGGCCTTCCTTGTTTTGCTTCCATCGTCGCCATAGCGACGAGCGGAGTGAAGTCATGGACGTCAGCCGACGTCCTGACGTCAGCCGCCTCCGATCCAGCCCTTAGCGCTGGCCGGAACTTTTTGTTCCGGCTACGCTGGGCTCAGGCGGCTGGGGCGGGGGACCCTCTTTCGCCGCTGCTCGCGACGGATCGCCGCAGAGCGGCGGCAATCAGGCAGCACACGCGGCTGGCAAAGTGCCGGCTGCGTGTGCTGCTCTTTATTTGAAGAAAATCGGCCCAGCAGGGCCTGAGCAGCAGCCTCCGGCGGTGATGGACGAGCTGAGCTCGTCCATACCGCCCGGCTGGTTAAGAGCGCCAGGGTGCATGCGCAGCAGTATTTTTTTTAATTTTTTTTTCTATATCATGTAGCTAGCCTAGCGCTAGCTACATGATGCCCCCCTCCCTGCGCTATCCCTCCCACCCCTTCGATCGCCGCCGGCGCACTCGCCCATAAGGAAATCCCGTTCTGAACGGGATTCCCTTTAAGGCTTCCCCGTCGCCATGGCGACGATCATGATGACATCATCGACGTCGGGACATCATCCGGCGCTCCGACACACCCCGCAGTGCTGCCTGGCACCGATTGGCCAGGCTGCGCAGGGGTCTCGGCGGGGGGGGAGCGGCGGTTATGGGGCGGATAGCGGCGCATCGGCGGCGAGCGGAATCAACAGGCAGCAAGCAAAGTGCTTGCTGCGTGTTTGAAAAAAAAAAATTGTGAAAATTGTCCCAGTGGGGCCTGAGCGGCGCCTTCCGGCGGTAATGGACGAGCTGAGTCGTCCATTACCGCTAAGAAGGTTAAAGATCTTTTAAAGTGGTAGGAAACTCCGCATTTGCTTTAAAAGATTTGCTCTAAAAATTATTTACAACAGCATTAAATCTAATACCACAAACAAATTGTAGCAGAACAGCATCCAAACAGCTAAACACAGCAATTTGTTCTTCAGTGGAATGCTTCTGGCCGCATCTTTATCTTTTGTTTACATTTAATAAACATTAGCAAAGTTCCCAAAGTACAGTTTATCTGTTCTGAAAGCTGTCATTGCATTTCATTCATAGCTGCTGTAGTTATATATTAAAACCTTCTAGTGATAATTTCTCAACTGTGTGCATACTAGAAGCAGACAGAGCTCATTTTCAGCACAGCTAGGAATGTAACAACAAAAGAATATAAACAAAATATAATGTTATCTCTTTGGATGCAGATCACAAGTTGAAGGGGCTTTCCACTGAAGAACAAAGTGCTGTATTTCACTGTTTGAATGTTGTTCTGCTACAAATTTTGGTGTGCTAGTAGGTTTAAAGCTGCAAGTAAACTTTTACAGCACAGAAGAAATGCTGAGTTTTAGACCACTTTGGCCTCGATTCATAAACAGCAGTGCGATAACAAAAATCTTGTCGGGAAAATACCGCACTCGGTATTTTCCCGGTCTGTGTGCTAATTCATAAAGATTTCCCCAGCTGCCCTTGGAGGCCGGTAAATTACCGCAGCCCATTGAGCGGTAGAGTAGAGCAGTGTCCCGATTCCCTCTTTGCTCTGCAGAAATGAATCACAGAGACGGCTCTCTCTGGCTCTCCCACTGATGACTCAGACAGATGAGTCACACAGTCTTTCCCTGCCTGCAGAAATTACTCACACAGCCGGCTCTTACCACTGATGACTCAGACAGATGAGTCACACAGTCTTTCCCTGCCTGCTGAAATGATTCACACAGAGGGCTTTCTGGCTCTCTCCACAGATGAATCAAACAGACTTTCGGATCTCTGCACTTTGCATTAATCAGAGCTGTCAGAGCTGTCGGTAACTTGTTAAGACCTCACCAGAGGTGTCGGTAACTACCGCCAGGCTTACCGCATGTTGAAGGCTTTATGAATTGACATTTGCTGACAATTTACTGACATGTGTTGTCGGTAACTGCAGCCAAGTCGGTAATTTAGCTCCCTGGTCGGTAATGTCAGCTTTTCATGCGGTAACAGCCTTTATGAATTGACATTTTGCTAAGTGGTCGGTAAAGTCTGCTGTTTTCAGCATTACCGCATGAGGTAATGCTTTATGAATCGAGGCCTTTAAGTCTTGAAACTTTAGTTACAATTTCAACTTCAAAACTTAGCTCACTGCTTTCAACCTGAAGACAATAACGCTTTATTATCTCAACAATATATAGATTATCTGTAAGCCCAAGCAATCAAAAACTTTCCTCGAGATAGTGACACTCATCAAAATTACGCCCATGAATGTATAATAACGTCCTCCCCAGGGAAGCCACATGTAAGGCGAGGAGGACAAGGAAATGGCACCTCTCTGGGATAACATTTTAGCCACCGAAGACTCCACAAGACGGATCTGTGCATATTTCATTGCTATTGGCTGACGGTGGCGTAAAATCCCCAGGACAATGTAACGACTTGTGCCCAAGAGGTAGATAATTTGCTTTGCAGAGCACAGTAATTTCCACACAATGATCATAAAACGCGCTCCTGCCTCTGTAAACCGGAGCCCGGCTAATGAAAGATTCTCAATAACCGAACATAAGTCAAACAACAACGCGCGGCTAATTCCACTCTCTGTTGCCAGAACAGTCTAATCAGTTATGCTGCTCCTTGATTACATTTCTTCTCCGTCCATCGATGGAGCAAATTATATCTTGTTCAATCAAACAAACATTCTCCGAGAAGATGAACCTTCCAGGCCCTGTCTGATGACAACACGGAGGCGGTGGCGAGAATCCAAAACACGATGCCGGCGGTGAAGAGACGCTATTGGGAAGCAGAGGAGACAATACACATGATGGTACAGACTGGTGATCCACAGATCCATTTATTCGAAAGACAAATCGGATCACCACCAGCAATGACATCTCACTAGAAAAAGTGTGTGGTCTACAGAGTTTCATTGCATCCGTGTCCAGTTACGGTAGCCATACATCACTTGGCGGCCGAACGACCATCCGATTTAATTATTATAATCAAATTGGATGCAAATCGGTGCCACCAAATGCATGCCCAATCAATGATGCGACTAATTTCAGGTTGAAATTGGTTGAATGAAATCGGTAGGACATGCTGCAAGATGTTGGACCGTTGTGGTCGGTTGGGTGCGCGGTGGTAGTGGCGAGTGACGAAACCCTTAAGGCTGTCACCCCTAATGTTCCCCCCTGATCCCCAGTGTACTATAGATTACCTGTCAGTGTCCGCCGCTGCCTCTGGGTGCTGTCCTCCATTCATCCATGCGCCTTGGTTGCCTTGGTTGCCAGCGTACACGCAAGCGCATGTGTGACATCACACACACCCGCGTTACTCTGGCAACCTTGTGAGCCATGTGTATGGAAAGAGGCGCTCGGAACCAGCGGCGGTCACCGGGAGGGGGGGGACATAGCGTGGGGTTGGGCCCGGCCAGCATGGAACAGGATGCGGCGTCACAAGGCCAATTCCGGATCGATGTATGTGGCTACAAGAGTGAAAAATGCTATTTAGTGAGCCATGCAGTTGTCATCAAGCTGATCGTTAATTTATAAATAGAATGACCATCACTATATCACCTAGAGATTGCACCACGATGATCTGTTATGAATCTTATATATTACTCAGGACACATGTTCATGTTAGTTCTTCTGTTCTCAGCATCGAAAAGGCTTCTTATATTGGATGCAGGTTGGTATGTAGCCCCTCCAGTCCCACTGATGTTCATCTTAGGCTTTGATGATGTCAGGAAGCCTTCTCCTAGTGTATTCTGGGAGACCATACTCACCTAGCGAGCTCTGCTGGATCTTATCCAGCTGTCACCCATCGTGTACCGATCCCTACTGGGCAACTGACGATGCTGTAGGAGAGGGGGCGGAGACATGGCAAGCACATGCGACGGAGCAGCTTCTGGAAGGCGGGGCAGTGGTGAGAACAATGTGATCGAGCAATCCTTGGATGTCGGGCATTGCCAAACACCCAACATGCCGGATCTTTAGCGATCGTCAGCCGCTGTACACACGCTGGTCTGACTGACTGATTCTCGGCCATGCCGGTCGTTATCGTCCGCCATGGCCAAGTTCAAACCAGCATGTGTAAGTAGTTTAAGATTATCCCTAGATCAGTGATGGCTAGCCTTGGCACTCCAGCTGTGACAAGACTACAAATCCCATCATGCCTCTCCTTCCCCGAGTTATACTTAGAGCTGTCAGAGTATTGCAATGCCTCATGGGACTTGTAGTTCCACCACAGCTGGAGTGCCAAGGTTAGCCATCACTGTCCTAGATGGTATCTTCACACCTTATCAATAAAATGATTTTTAAAGGACATCTGAGACAAAAAAAAAAAAAAAAAGAAGTAAAATACAGTGCCTACTTATGTTATACTTAGCCTCCTTTCTCAGGCTTTGACCACCCTTTCCCCCGGTTCACCGCTGTTCCATCGCTAGGTGCTCAGTTGCAGGCCTTCACTAGTGTTGGGCGAACACCTGGATGTTCGGGTTCGGGCCGAACAGGCCGAACATGGGCCAGATGTTCGGCATGTTCGGCCCGAACGCCGAACTCAATGGAAGTCAATGGGACCCCCGAACATGCCCATTTTGGGGGCCCTATGGGGTTGCAGGCATAAGGGGGGAGCATGCCCCGATCGCGGGGGGGTCGGAAATTCCCCCCACCCCCTCCGCTGGCGCTCCCCCCTCTGCCCGCTTCCCCATAAAAAAAGTTTGAGGCAAGTTAAATAGTACTTGGTGGCTGGCCTGGCAGTGGAGTGAGGAGGAGGAGGAGTCCGAGTAGCAGAGTGATGCGTTGAGGCCGGGCAGCGGGCGGTTCAGCGGTAGTACCCTTGTGGTACTTCCGCCCTTTCTCTGACCTCACGTCCTCTACGTGATGACGCATACGAGGGTACGCGTGACGCGTACCCTCGTATGCAGAGGACGTGAGGTCAGAGAAAGGGCGGAAGTACCACAAGGGTACTACCGCTGAACCGCCCGCTGCCTGGCCTCAACGCGTCACTCTGCTACTCGGACTCCTCCTCCTCCTTACTCCACTGCCAGCGCCAGCCACCAAGTACTATTTAACTTGCCTTAAACTTTTGTATGGGGAAGCGGGCAGAGGGGGGAGCGCTAGCGGAGGGGGTGGGGGGAATTTCCGACCCCCCCGCGATCGGGGCATGCTCCCCCCTTATGCCTGCGACCCCATAGGGGGGCCGTATGGCGGCATGTTCGGGCGAACAGGGCCCTGTTCGGCCGAACAGGGGCCCTGTTCGGCCCTGTTCGGCGGCCATTCAGTAGTTCGGGACGAACCCGAACTTAAAAGGCCGAACACCATCAGGTGTTCGGCCGAACTCGAACATCACCCGAACAGGGTGATGTTCTGCAGAACCCGAACAGTGGCGAACACTGTTCGCCCAACACTAGCCTTCACTAATATTAGTCATGACCTTTGATCCGCAATGAATAGCCCCCACATTTACATAGTAGCTTCCTTTCAGATGCACAGATGGTGCTGTCTGTGCTGCCGGCAGCCGCCCTCCTGCCTGGGGTTTCCTCACAGCGCTCGGGGTAGTGCATGTAAAGCCACGCCGCCTGGACCATCATAGACTACTACTACGCATTGGAGGAGGCTATTAATTCCAGAATTAAGGTCATGACTAATATTAGTTGAGGCCTCCAACAGAATCATCAGAGGAGTTCTATAGTTACCTCAGAAGTGGGAAGCCTGTGGATAGCCCAGAGGTTTCCTGAATCCTTCTACACATTGCAAGTCCAGGGCAGGGCCCTTCAGTAACTGTACGGTGTGTGCCATCTGAATAGTTTCTTCTGGATGCACTCCCGGCCATGAATGAGCACATCTGGACTGTGCATGCTAAAGTAAGGTCTATGCATGCCCTAGGGGAGGAGCTTGTGCATGGAGGAAATCAGCCCTGTACACGTGGCTTCATTCTACTGGGCATGATCAGACCTTATGTGCACATGCCCAGTCTGTATCCAGATGCAGAGAAGTTGAAGAGGGCCCCGTGTTTGAGCGGTGGGCTCAGTGAGGACCTGGGAAGCCTCTAAACCATATAAAGCCTTCTATAACTACTGAGGTAAGGATCCAACTTTTTATTTTTTTACACTTCAGGTGTACTTCAAAGGAAACGGGAGATCATATAAAAAAAAAAAAAAAAAAAAAACACATACCTGATGTTTCCTCCAGCCACCTTCAGGCTGATTGTTACCTCACCGTTTTTCCAGGCCACCTGGATTCTCCATTAGGTGGCCCAATAATTCCTCCACTGGGAACATTCTGCGCAGAACGATCCCATCCATGGAAGCACGATGGGAGGAGAGCGCATGGCCGGACTGCGCCTGCGCAGACTGAACCCGATTTATGGAGCAATCACATTGGTAGTATTATCTCGCACTCACTAAAGGGATTAAACCCATAATCTTTAAAGCGGACCCAAACCAAACATTTTTTTTAATTCAAAATATTTAGTTGCACCACTCTGACACATACAAAGATAAATAAACACTCCTTCAAGCCTATGAGCATTTCAGTGCATGCTTTTCACCCTTCTCTTTCCATAACTAGGGTTATACAGGTGGCAGCCATTAGCAATTCCTCCTTTTCCGGGCACCACCTACTCCACCAGTTTGCCGGATTCTGTCCCGAGAATATAGCCTAGTGCACACCAGAGCGGTTCAGCTGCGGTTTGCGATCCACTTGCGGCTGCGGATACGCTAGGGTAATGTATCTCAATGGGCTGGTGCACACCAGAGTGGGAGGCGTTTTGCTGAAACGCATACTCCCGGGGTGAGGCATTTTTTGGATTGTGGATGCATTTCTGCCTCAATGTTAAGTATAGGAAAAACGCAAACCGCTCTGAAAAACGCCTGTTCAGAGCGGTTTTGCAGGCGTTTTTGTTACAGAAGCTGTTCGGTAACAGCTTTACTGTAACAATATATTAAATCTATTACACCAAAAACGCTACACAAAACGCTAGCTGAAACACTACAGAAAAAGAAGAAAAAGCGTTTCAAAATCTGCTAGCATTTTGCGGATCTGCTTGCGGTTTTTGGTGTGCACCAGGCCTATGAAAGGAAGGGAGGGGTTCCTCCAATAAATGTAAAATATGCTATATTTGTCATCATGCAGTTGAAAAAAGGCTGCTATTTATTATTATTATTATTTAGAAAATAGATTTTATTTCTGAAAATCTTGGATTTTTAATTTGCGTGCACTTTAAGGGGAGTGCAACAGCTGAAAAGAGGGATGACGCCCTCTATGCAGTATTCAACAAGGGCTGGCACATCCAAAGTTAATCTTTATTGGTTCCATGTGAAAATATGGCCAACGTTTCAGAGACGCATAGGGCCCCTTTGTCAAGGCAATGTTTGCTCCGAGGCAAAGATCTGTCTGCTGCTGTGCAAAAGTTCCTGTAAAGGAAGTGGGAGTCTGGCTCCTCTAACACTCGCTGACAGCGATGTGTATTGTCTGGGATCAGCAGCAGCGAGTGTTAGAGGAGCCAGACTCCCACTTCCTTTGCAGGAACCTTTGCACAGCAGATAACAGATCTTTGCCTCTGAGCAAACATTGCCTTGATAAAGAGATCCTATGTGGCTCCGAAATGTTGGCCATATTTTCCTTGTTGATTACGGATTACAGAGTGATCAGCCTGAAGGAGGCTGGAGGAAGCCCAGGGTATGTATCATTTTTTTTTTTTTACTCATCTCAGGTACACTAAAATTCTGCAATCTGTTCTCAGACATACAGGAACTTATGGGGTCATAGGGAAACCAGAAAATCACCTGGGTTTTTCTTTACATGGGCAAACATGTGCCAACCGGGAACTGGCCGCAGGGTGAAACTAAAAAATGTCTCCCCTTGCTCTTGCAAAAGTCCCGGTGGCGTTAATTACTATTCCCTCTCCAGGCCACCATGGACACTGGGACAAGACGTAATTCAGCTGCCAGCTATTGCTGGTAGCAAATTTACTCTTTTTTAAATCATAATTTGGGCACCAAAGTTTGATATATACACATTTATTAATCCCATTATGTTACTACAAGGCCACTTTTACTCCCCAAAACATTCAAAGACCACCGTAGATACCATGTCAAATACCATGTCAGTTTACGGCACACTACAGAAGGTAAAGCGATAATACGATGACACAAAGCTGGATTCATTGAGATACTTTCCTTGAAGTTTTGGTTGAAGAAACAAAAAGACGTTTTTTTTTTTCAGGCTGAACATTAAAGTTTTGCAAAGCAAAGAGTTTTGTTTTTACCGTTGGCTGAATCCAGTTCTCCAGATGTGATTCTTTCAGCGGTGACTGAAGTTTCCCAACGTCTTTTCCCTGCCAAAGAGAGAACAAAAGAAAATTATAAAAGATTCCGAATATCATGAAGCAGACATTTACTTACAGTACGCTTCAAATAAAAGTGACTTTATCTGTATACGGAAATATCAGGGAGAGAAATAGGGAGAGCAGAGCTCCTCTTCGAAGTCCAGGCTGGAGAAACTGGACACAGTGGAGTAGGGTTCACCATAGCAGCTGCTATGAGGTTGATAGCACTGCGTGGCAAAATGGGGGTCCGTACATCCAGCTGCCGAAAAACTCTCCTCTTAATTATTTATTATTCAAGTATTTATATAGCGCCGACATATTACGCAGCACTGTACAGAGTTTATTGTCTTGTCACTAACTGTCCCTCAGAGGGGATCACAATCTAGTCCCTACCATAGTCATGTATGTATCATGTAGTGTATGTATCATAGTCTAGGGCCAATTTAGGGGAAGCCAATTAACTTATCTGTATGTTTTTGGAATGTGGGAGGAAACTGGAGTGCCCGGAGAAAACCCACGCAGACACAGGGAGAACATACAAACTCTTTTCAGACGTTGACCTGGCTGGGATTCAAACCGGGGACCCAGCGCTGCAAGGCGAGAGAGCTAACCACTATGCCACCGTGCTGCCAATTAATTGCCCCAGTCTGCCTACAGCCATACTTCCCTATTAGAATATGGCAGCCATGATAGGTTGTTTGTCAGTAGGTAGGTGTGGCTTCAGCTGAGCAAGCACTCTCCTCTCTACATGCCCATGTGACAAAGGGGGCGTGTTTCAGACTGAGTGTGAGCAGGAAGACTATAGACTGAATAGAAGATGAGAATGTATAAATGGGTGCAGTTATTTTTCCCTCATGAGCTTAATGATTACGATTGTTCTCTATACATAGTACCTCATTGGAAATCCATTGGCTATCTGCAGTCTCTCCCCTAGGTGGCGTATTGGACAACACTCTCACCTCGCATCGCTAAAGTCAAAGGGAGTGCACACACATCCAATTTTGAATCGCCAATGATTGGCCAACTTTAATCACCTCCGTGTGGCATGAGTGCCAACAGATTGTGAAATACCAATAATTACAGCGTGCAGGCAAATTTAACACAAATTGCAGGCAGATTGAAACTGTGGCTTTCAAAAACAGCATAAGTGCCAATTTCAAGGTGCAGACTATTTGTATTAAGAGCTTAAGCTCGGTACACACCTTTTTTTGCTTGGCCAATTTTATCATCTCCCTGTAGCATGAGGGCCAACGGATTTTGAATACTAGAACAGATTGGCCTCAATTCACTAAAGGCTCGTACACACATCAGACTATAGTCTTTGGAAAATGAAAGATCACAAACCAATCTTACCCCCTTCCATGTAGTATGAGAGCCATACTCTACACAGTCTATTCTATGGAGCTGAACTCCCCATCAGATAGAAATCTTTGCAAGATGCTGCACACACAGATGCTGTACACATGCAACAGATCAGTATCTGCAAAAGATCTGTTCCTGCAAAATGCATTCATAGTCTATGAGATCTGCAGATCATCATACACACCTTGTTTAACAGACATTCATCTGCAGATCAGACACTCATCTGCAGATCTGAAGATCCATCCTGGTGGATCTGATCTGCAGATGAATGTCCGTTAAACAAGGTGTGTATGATGACCTGCAGATCTCATAGACTATGAATGCATTTTGCAGGAACGGATCTTTTGCAGGAACGGATCTTTTGCAGGAACTGATCTTTTGCAGATACTGATCTTTTGTGTCTGTACAGCATCTGTGTGTGCAGCATCTTGCAAAGATTTCTGTCTGATGGGGAGTTCAGCTCCATAGAATAGACTGTGTAGAGTATGGATCTCATACTACATGGAAGGGGGTAACATTGGTCTGTGATCTTCCATTTTCCAAAGACTATGGTCTGATGTGTGTATGAGCCTTAAGCAGTTTAGACTAGTCTACAGATGGTTTTTAGTCTACTGATGGTTTGGTGTAATGTTTTAGACCTGTTATTAGACCTGATCTAAACATTCAGTAATTACACAACTCACAAAGGCAAACAAGGAGTGACCACGCCCACTTCCTCTGACAGAGATTAGACCAGCTGATTTCTGTGGGTAAAGTAATTCTGTGAGGTATTTTAGATGTGAGGGTGGAACCTTTTGAATTAATTATGCAGAAGTGTAATTGTATGCAGAGGAGAGCTCATCAGAGGAGAAGGAGGTCAGTCATAGCTACTCATTTGTGAATTGCATCTTTTGATCATTTCCCCTGCTTTACCCACCTAATTACCAAATGGTTTAAACCAGGTCTAAAAACAGGTCTAAAACATTTGGTAATAGTGAATTCCCCTTTGATGCGACTGAGCAAACCATCAGTGGACTAAAAACCATCAGTAGACTAAAAACCATCAGTGGACTAAAAACCATCAGTAGACTAAAAACCATCAGTAGACTAGTCTAAACTGTTCTACATGCTGATTGGATGCAGAAAAACTGACTCCAATGAATGCCTATTGGAAAATCTGCATCAGAAAAATTGCATTTAGTGGAAACAGGCCCACAGACATTCATTGGAGTCAGTTTTTATAGATCCATTCTGCATCCAATTTGCGTGTAGTGGAAACAGGCCCTTAAAAGCACAAGGAGGTGGTAAAATTGGTCAGTTATTGACCAATCATAACTAAAAATGTGTACCTGGGCTTCAGATTTTTTTTTTTGCATCTCACTGACTTTATCCTGGTACACACTTTCAATTATGATTGGCCAATCACTGACCAATTTTACCACTTGCATATAGTTTGAGAGTTTACCTACACAACCTGTTCTTGCATCCAATATCTGTTGACCCTCAAACTACATGAAGGTGGTAATATTGGTCAGTGATTGGACAATCATAATTGACAGTGTGTACCAGGCTTAAGAATTTGTGTTTGCATCCTCCAGACTTTAGCCTGGTACACACCCTTTATGATTGGCCAATCACTGAGCAATTTTACCACCGCCATGTAGTATGAGGGTTTATCTGCACAATCTGCTCAGTATTCAACATTTGTTGACCGTCGTACTACATGGAAGTGCTAAAATTGGTCAGTGATTGGCCCAATCATATTTGAAAGTGTGTACCAGTACTTCAGAATTTCTTGCATCTCACTGACTTTCTCTCTAGTGTTAAGTCACCAGTAATTGGCCTTAAACTCATCTAGAACTCCTAGACGGTGTACTCCATTGGGACTGAAACATGAATTGTTCAACGTGTTCTGGGAAATGTCAGTTCCATGTAAAATGCGTATCACTAATTAATCTCGGAGGCAGACACAGGTCACGCCACATCTGAGACAACACGGGGAGATCAAGGAGATGTCCGGGAACCTCAAAGTTCAAACGGGGCCTGGATTGTTCCAAGAGGCAGAGTTGAACCTCTAATGGAATAATTTCATAGCCAACTAGCAGCACTTCTCTGCTGGCAAGCCTTTGGACGCCGCCACCCCAGCCAATTCCCTTTTATGTTTCCCTGTATCTGAGAAGTCCTCCTCCACCGGTAATGACTCCCGGTTCCCTCTCACCATCAGACGCTCAGGCTGCCAACCCCTCCGGAGGAAGAAGAGGGATCAGGAATGAAAGATTATAGCCTCCATGCCTAAGAGGAAAGTGAATACACACTCTTCCACTCTGTAACAACACACTCCTCGCCGGTCGTCAAACAATCTCCTGAGGCTCTTTCGCAGCCCGAAACGTGCACTTCATTAAGGGCTGTTCCATCAATTGATTAAATGTGTGTTCATCATTTTATGTTTCACAGGCTGCTCACAGTCACGAGGAAGCATTAATGTGCCAAGTCAGGAAGATCAAATTATTGCGGTCTGTCTAGAGTGGAAGGCTTTCCGAGGAGAAGACTCAAGTCATAAAACAGGAAGGGGAAGGAGAAAAAACGATTGAAAATAAGAGCAATAATAACAAGCTGCGGATCAACGAGATGGTGTCTGCTGAACAACGATACTCTCGAGGCGTGATTTTCATCACAGTAAAGAGTGACTGTAGCGGTCACGTCAAAACTGCAGTGCTCCTCACCGAAAATCCCACGTCACAGAGACATAAGTAGAGGTGGCCTTCCGTAGCTAAAGTCACACATCACTACAGTTACGTTTCATCCTCCCCTTTCTTTAAAGGACCACTATTGCGAAAAAAGTAGGCAGTTAAATTCTGACAGAACCGACAGGTTTTGGGCCAGTCCATTTCCTCATGGGGGATTCTCAAGGTTTACTTTGTTTTCAGCAGCATTTCCTGAGTAGCAGTTGCAAAGTCTAACTGACAAAATAGAGTTCAGGGGAGTAGGGAGGATGGCTGGTATCTTACTATTTTGGCAGTTAAACCGCTGTTCAGGAAACGCTGTTGAAAACAAAGAAAACCCTGAGAATACCCCAGGAGGAGATGGACTGGCCCAAAACCTGTAAGTTCTGTCAGATTTTAACTGCCTACTTTTTTGGCACTAGTGGTCATTTAAGGTGTAGGATAATCATTTTATATTAACCTCCCTGGCGGTAAGCCCGAGCTGAGCTCGGGCTATGCCGCCGGGAGGAACCGCTCAGGCCCCGCTGGGCCGATTTGCATAATATTTTTTTTGTTACATGCAGCTAGCACTTTGCTAGCTGCGTGTAACCTCCGATCGCCGCCGCTACCCGCCGATCCACCGCTATACCCGTCGCCGCAGCCGCCCCCCCCCCCCAGACCCCGTGCGCTGCCTGGCCAATCAGTGCCAGGCAGCGCTGTGGGGTGGATCGGATTCCCCTTTGACGTCATGACGTCGGTGACGTCATCCCGCCCCGTCGCCATGGCGACGGGGGAAACCCTCCAAGAGATCCCGTTCTTTGAACGGGATCTCTTGATCTCCGTTCGCCGAAGGCGATCGGAGGGGCTGGGGGGATGCCGCTCAGCAGCGGCTATCATGTAGCTAGACATTGTCTCGCTACATGAAAAAAAAAAAAATTAAAAAAGGTATTTGCTGCCCCCTGGCGGATTTTACCAAACCGCCAGGGAGGTTAATAAGCAATGTAAGTGTTTTTGCATTGTGCAGTTGTGCGTTTGGCCAAATATTTTTTGCAAGTTTCTTACCAGCAGCATCCAGTAGCCCTTATTGCTTTTAGAGTGGGAGTTCCCTCCCCTGAACAGAACATGTGACCTGCCCACCTCCGCCCACTGCAACACTATAAGCTCTGCAACTCCGCCCTGCTCAGTGTGTTATGCAATATTGAACCCTTCACACACCGTTTTATCCACTACTCATTGACCTACAGTTGCCTCCTCACTCCCAGATGGTCTGAAAAACTCTATTCAGTGTTACCGGGAACAGTAGGAGAGTTAAAGAGGAACTCCAGTGAACATTTTACTGGCAGGTGATGTAGCTGCTGCATGGTTTTTGGCAGTTGTAAACCGCTATTTCCCACAATGCAGCAAGGTTCACAGACAGGAAACTGCCAGGAGTACGTACTTTTCTTGTGGGAGGGGTTTCACCCCAATATCAGTCATACAGCGCCCCCTGATGGTCTGTTTATGAAAAGGAATAGATTGCTCGTGTAAAAGGGGGTACCAGCTACTGATTAAGATAAAGTAAAATTTTTGGTCGGAGTTTCTCTTTAATCCTTCTTTTGCTTGCAATAGAGGATAGAAATGGAGATGGCCAATCAGATGCAACCAATCCTAAAATGGTGCAGGTGTATGGGAATGCTGTACGTAAATTCATGCAGCTTAAAGTTGAATCAATGTACTTCTAACTTGGTGGGATTTGATTGGTCCATTTTCAAGCTGTAAACCAGCAGTAATCCACCGTACCCTTATTAACGGCGCCTTTTCTACAATTACACGGCCGAGAGCCAAAAAACCTGTCCACCCAGCCAAGTGTATGTTCGTGTCTCTAGAGAGGCAAGCGGAGACTGAGAGGTGGAGGAGTTGTGCAGCAGGAGTTCAGCATGGGCTGGGGGCGGAGACTGAGAGGTGGAGGAGTTGTGCAGCAGAAGTTCAGCATGGGCTGGGGGCAGAGACTGAGAGGTGGAGGAGTTGTGCAGCAGAAGTCCAGCATGGGCTGGGGGCGGAGACTGAGAGGTGGAGGAGTTGTGCAGCAGAAGTCCAGCATGGGCTGGGGGCGGAGACTGAGAGGTGGAGGAGTTGTGCAGCAGAAGTTCAGCATGGGCTGGGGGCGGAGACTGAGAGGTGGAGGAGTTGTGCAGCAGAAGTTCAGCATGGGCTGGGGGCAGAGACTGAGAGGTGGAGGAGTTGTGCAGCAGAAGTCCAGCATGGGCTGGGGGCGGAGACTGAGAGGTGGAGGAGTTGTGCAGCAGAAGTCCAGCATGGGCTGGGGGCGGAGACTGAGAGGTGGAGGAGTTGTGCAGCAGAAGTTCAGCATGGGCTGGGGGCGGAGACTGAGAGGTGGAGGAGTTGTGCAGCAGAAGTTCAGCATGGGCTGGGGGCAGAGACTGAGAGGTGGAGGAGTTGTGCAGCAGAAGTCCAGCATGGGCTGGGGGCGGAGACTGAGAGGTGGAGGAGTTGTGCAGCAGAAGTCCAGCATGGGCTGGGGGCGGAGACTGAGAGGTGGAGGAGTTGTGCAGCAGAAGTTCAGCATGGGCTGGGGGCGGAAACTGAGAGGTGGAGGAGTTGTGCAGCACTAGTTCAGCATGGACTGGGGGCGGAGACTGAGAGGTGGAGGAGTTGTGCAGCAGAAGTTCAGCATGGGCTGGGGGCGGAGACTGAGAGGTGGAGGAGTTGTGCAGCAGAAGTTCAGCATGGGCTGGGGGCGGAGACAGAGGTGGAGGAGTTGTGCAGCAGAAGTTCAGCATGGGCTGGGGGCGGAGACTGAGAGGTGGATGAGTTGTGCAGCAGTAGTTCAGCATGGGCTGGGGGCGGAGACTGAGAGGTGGAGGAGTTGTGCAGCAGAAGTCCAGCATGGGCTGGGGGCGGAGACTGAGAGGTGGAGGAGTTGTGCAGCAGAAGTTCAGCATGGGCTGGGGGCGGAGACTGAGAGGTGGAGGAGTTGTGCAGCAGAAGTTCAGCATGGGCTGGGGGCGGAGACTGACAGGTGGAGGAGTGGTGCAGCAGAAGTCCAGCATGGGCTGGGGGCGGAGACTGAGAGGTGGAGGAGTTGTGCAGCAGAAGTCCAGCATGGGCTGGGGGCGGAGACTGAGAGGTGGAGGAGTTGTGCAGCAGAAGTTCAGCATGGGCTGGGGGCGGAGACTGAGAGGTGGAGGAGTTGTGCAGCAGAAGTTCAGCATGGGCTGGGGGCGGAGACTGACAGGTGGAGGAGTGGTGCAGCAGAAGTCCAGCATGGGCTGGGGGCGGAGACTGAGAGGTGGAGGAGTTGTGCAGCAGAAGTCCAGCAGGGGCTGGGGGCAGAGACTGAGAGGTGGAGGAGTTGTGCAGCAGAGGTTCAGCATGGGCTGGGGGCGGAGACTGAGAGGTGGAGGAGTTGTGCAGCAGGAGTTCAGCATGGGCTGGGGGCGGAGACTGACAGGTGGAGGAGTGGTGCAGCAGAAGTCCAGCATGGGCTGGGGTTGAGCCAGTTGCTCCGCAGATAGGCCACAGGGAAACGAGCTGCAGTAATCACGTTGGGGTATTATGAGGTCACAACCGATGAAGTAAGAAGATGAGAATCCAGAGAAATAAAGACGGGAGAGCCAGAGAAGAAGAAGAGCGAGAGAGCATGAAAAGCTGAGACTCCATATATTTTCATATTCTGGGACTCTGTGGTAGTGTTGGGCGAACAGTGTTCGCCACTGTTCGGGTTCTGCAGAACATCACCCTGTTCGGGTGATGTTCGAGTTCGGCCGAACACCTGACGGTGCTCGGCCAAACCGTTCGGCCATATGGCCGAACTAAGAGCGCATGGCCGAACGTTCCCCGAACGTTCGGCTAGCGCTGTGATTGGCCGAACGGGTCACGTGGTTCGGACCCGAACGCGCTCTGATTGGCCGAACTGTCACGTGGTTCGGGTAAATAAATACCCGAACCACGTCATATCTCCGCCATTTGTCTGTGGGTTTAGCTTTGGGTAGGCAGGCAGGGTAGTTCGCGCTCCAGCCACGCTAGCCAGGGTCCCCCCCAGTCATTGTGTGTCGCTGCTGGGAATAGTAGTACACCGCTCGCTCAGCATTCTGTTTACTGCCACTCTGTGTACCTCGCTCAGCCACACTATATAGCATTCTGTTTACTGCCACTCTGTGTCTGCTGGGAATAGTAGTACACCGCTTGCACAGCCACACTATATAGCATTCTGTTTACTGCCACTCTGTGTACCTCGCTCAGCCACACTATATAGCATTCTGTTTACTGCCACTCTGTGTCTGCTGGGAATAGTGGTACACCGCTCGCTCAGCCACACTATATAGCATTCTGTTCACTGTTCTGTGTCTGCTTGGAATAGTGGTACACCGCTCGTTCAGCCACACTATATAGCATTCTGTGTACTGTTCTGTGTCTGCTGGGAACAGTAGTACACCGCTCGTTCAGCCACACTATATAGCATTCTGTGTACTGTTCTGTGTCTGCTGGGAACAGTAGTACACCGCTCGCTCAGCCACACTATATAGCATTCTGTTCACTGTTCTGTGTCTGCTGGGAATAGTGGTACACCGCTCGCTCAGCCACACTATATAGCATTCTGTTCACTGTTCTGTGTCTGCTGGGAATAGTGGTACACCGCTCGCTCAGCCACACTATATAGCATTCTGTTTACTGTTCTGTGTCTGCTGGGAATAGTGGTACACCGCTCGCTCATCCACACTATATAGCATTCTGTTCACTGTTCTGTGTCTGCTGGGAATAGTGGTACACCGCTCGCTCAGCCACACTATATAGCATTCTGTTCACTGTTCTGTGTCTGCTGGGAATAGTGGTACACCGCTCGCTCAGCCACACTATATAGCATTCTGTTTACTGCCACTCTGTGTACCTCGCTCAGCCACACTATATAGCATTGCGTACTCTGCCAGTCAGTGTGTATATTGCTGGGATCAGTAATACTCCACTCACCGTCAACCACTATATGAGCTCAACATGAGTTCCCCAGAGACCTCCGCTGTGAGCAGCACTCCCAACAACAGCAACAGCCAACGCCCCACGCAAGCTATAACATCCACCCCAGCAGCCAGTGGTCAGCAGCAGCCCTCCCCGGAGGAGAACGTTGTGTCCATCAGTCCGTCGCCAGAGCGATTAATGAGGGCTGCCATTGAGGAGATGATGGGGCCTGATGTGGAGGAGGAGGTCTGGCTCAGGCCAGCATCCCAAGTTAATGTTGAGGACGATGAGGGGTCTGTGTCTGGGGATGTTGGGGTGGCAGAGGTGGTGGGTGGGTCAGACTCAGGAGAAGAGTTGTATGATGAGGATGATGATCGGGACCATCTGTATGTGCCTCAGAGTCCGACCCCGGAAAACATGTTGTATCGTGTGTTTAGGTACTAAAATCTGCGTTCCCTCCCAGTAGTGTTGGGCGAACAGTGTTTGCCACTGTTCGGGTTCTGCAGAACATCACCCTGTTCGGGGTGACTATATAGCAGACTATATAGCATTGTGTTTAATGCCACTCTGTGTACACGGCTCAGCCACACTATATAGCATTGTGTTTACTTCCACTCTGTGTCTGCTGGGAACAGTAGTACACCGCTCACCCGCCACTGTATAGCATTGTGCTCTGTGTCACTGCTGACAATAGTGGTACACCGCTCACCCACCACTGTATAGCATTTCTGTACTGCCACTGTACTGCTGCCAGTCAGCGTGTACTTTAAGGATAAGTGAAATGAGGAAGAAATCCGGTGAAAGAGGGAGGGGCAAGGGAAGAGGTGTTTCCCCTGACGGTTCACGTACAGGCCACAGGGGAGCACCCAAGAAAACCCACTCAATACTGCCCATGTTGTCCAGGACAACAACCCTCACAGATCCAAAAGAACAGGACCAGATAATTACTTGGATGACCTCTCAAGCGTCCAGCAGTGGGTTAAGCAGCACCAGCACATCACGCACGAGGTCCGAGTCCTCAGCCAGTTAAAGTCTGGGCTTTCTTTGAAGACTGCACTGAGGATGTTACCATGGCGATTTGCAAGGTGTGCAAGACCCGCCTGAGCAGGGGGAAAAGTATTAACAACCTCTCCACCACCAGCATGAGCCGCCACATTCTATCCAAACATCCCACTCTGTGGGCAAACGCGGCAGGACAGGGTACCACCAGCAACACTGCCTCCCTTGGGTTCACCAGACTCACCACCAGACCCGCCTCAGCAGCAGCAGTAGCCCAGCCATTGCGTGGTTCACAACATTCACAAACATCAGACGATGCTGACACTGTCACTTTCCGGACTAGTGCTCTTGAGGTCTCCCAGTGTTCATCAAACACAACAACCAACAGCCCTTCGGTGTGCAGCGCTACGGTTGAGTTGTCTGTTTCTGAGATGTTTGAGCACAAGAGGAAATTGCCAGCAAATGACCCCCGGGCCGTGGCAGTAACAGCCAGCCAGCATAGCCAAGCTTCTGGCCTGCGAAATGCTGCCATATCGAGTGGTGGAGACAAACAGCTTCAAGGGCATGATGTCAGTGGCCATCCCACGTTACGTGGTTCCCAGCCGCTACCACTTTGCGCGCTCTGCAGTGCCTGAGTTGCATGAGCACGTGGTCAGCTAAATAACCCGAAGCTTGAAGAATGCCGTTGCCTGCAAGGTTCACCTCACCACTGACACCTGGACGAGTGCGTTCGGCCAGGGTCGATACATCTCCCTTACCGCGCACTGGGTGAACCTTGTGGAGCCTGGCAGCGATTCCTCACCTGCTACGGCGCGGGTGTTGCCCACGCCGCAAACAGCTGGATAACAACAGCAGCACCTACCTCTCTGACTCCTTCTCCTCCAACGCATCTCAAAGCTGTACCTCATCCGGAAATGCTAACCCAGCACCAGCAGCAGTAGGATCGTGGAAGCAGTGCAGCACAGCTGTTGGCATGCGTCAGCAAGCGTTGCTGAAGCTGATCTGCCTTGGGGATAAGCAGCACACAGGGGAGGAAATTTGGAGGGGAATAAAGGAACAGACGGATTTGTGGCTGGCACCGCTGGACCTGAAACCGGGCATGAAGCTAGACACCTGGCACGAACTGGCAATGTACGCAATAGAGGTGCTGGCTTGCCCGGCAGCCAGCGTTATGTCGGAACGCTGTTTCAGTGCTGCCGGAGGCATCATCACAGATCGGCGTATCCGCCTCTCCACAGAAAATGCAGACCGTCTGACTCAAATTAAAATGAATCAATCCTGGATTGGAAACGACTACGCAACACTCCTGGACCCCAACCAAGTAACATGACCGATGAACATCTGGGATGGTTTAGCGTTTCCGGTCCCTGTTTATTGAACCTCTCATCTGTATTACATTTATGACTGCATGGCGGCAAAAAGCATTGCTGCTATATCCGCACGCTTTTTGTCCTCATGCAAGGCCTGGGTTGTTGTGTCTCACAAAGCGTGGCCTTCTCCTCCTGCGCCTCCTCCTGTTCCATCACGTGTGCTGCTGCTGCTGCTGCTGCTGGGTTAGCGTTGCCGCGTGGTCCCTGTTTATTGAACCTCTTATCTTTATTACATTTATGACTACATGGCGGTACAAAGCATGCTATCCGCACGCTTTTTGTCCTCATGCAAGGCCTGGGTTGTTGTGTCTCACAAAGCGTGGCCTTCTCCTCCTGCGCCTCCTCCTGTTCCATCACGTGTGCTGCTGCTGGGTTAGCGTTGCCGCGTGGTCCCTGTTTATTGAACCACTTATCTTTATTACATTTATGACTGCATGGTGGTACAAAGCATGCTATCCGCACGCTTCTTGTCCTCATGCAAGGCCTGGGTTGTTGTGTCTCAAAGCGTGGCCTTCTCCTCCTGCGCCACCCTCCTCCTGTTCCATCACGTGTGCTGCTGCTGGGTTAGCATTACCGGTCCCTTTTCCTGGAACCTCTTATATGTATTACATTTATGACTGCATGCCGACAAAAAGCATGTTACCTGTGCAAAGAAAACAGACATTTCCCGCATTTAAAAGACAGTTTTCCCTTTGAAACTTTAAAATCGATTTTCTCAAAAACTATAAGCTCTTTTTGCTAAATTTTTTTTTCCTCTTGTACCCACTCCCAAGGTGCACATACCCTGTAAATTTGGGGTATGTAGCATATAAGGAGGCTTTACAAAGCACAAAAGTTCGGGTCCCCATTGACTTCCATTATGTTCGGAGTTCGGGTCGAACACCCGAACATCGCGGCCATGTTCGGCCTGTTCGGCCCGAACCCGAACATCTAGATGTTCGCCCAACACTACTCTGTGGCACCTCCAGTCTATAACTCGCACTATCCATACACCGAGGATCAAGGTCACATTTCCATAATGCATGGTGTGAGGAGGCCTCTTAGAGAGGTTTAATGTTTTCATAGATCTCACTGAACGTCTCTAATACTCTTTACATATGTCATTGTAATTATAAATTCTCTGGCGCTTAAACATCCCTTGCTCTGCTGGGTCAGCTATTCCTCCTAAGTGGTGAGGCTGGGATCCTGTCAGCATAATTATTCAGCAGCTTTCAGGGGACTCGGCCCACCCCATTCACACATGATTTATCTCCCGCTCAGACAGTTACCAAATATCAATTAAAATATTCCAAAGTAAAATTTACATGAGATTTGAGGGAAGGCGACGGCTGTAAAACAGGGCATTTCCTGGTGGAGACCAGCTGAGCCAAGTCTCCCCTCCAGCCATTAAAGGACAACTGCAATGAGAGGTATACGGAGGCTGCCATATTTATTCCATTTTAAGCAATACTAGTTGCCTAGCAGCCCTGCTGGTCTATTTGGCTGCAGTAGTGTCCGAATCACAACAGTAACAAGCATGCAGCTAATTTTGTCAGATCTGACAATAATGTCAGAAACATCTCATCTGCTGCATGCTTGTTCAGGGGCTATGGTTTAAAGTATTAGAGGCAGAGGATCAGCCAGGCAACTGGTATTGCTTAAGGGGGAAATAAATATGGCAGCCTCCATATCCCTCTCACTGAAGTTGTCCTTTAAACAACCACTCCAGTGAAAAAAGTAAGCAGTTAAACCTGACAGGTTCTGGACTAGTCTATCTCCTCATGGGGGATTCTCAGGGTTTTCTTTGTTTTCAAAAGCATTTCCTGAATAGCAGTTGCTCAGTCTCAGTAACTCAGTAACTGCCAAAATAGTGTGCAAGTGAGTAGAGAGGCTGTCTGGCATCTTACGATTTTGCAGTTAAATTGCTGTTCAGGAAATGCTTTTGAAAATAAAAAAACCCTGAGAATCCATCATGATTAGATGTACTAGGCCAAAACCTGTCAGTTCTGTCAGATCTTTAAGATTTAAATCTTGTTTTTTTCACTGGAGTGTTCCTTTAATTAAAAAAAAATAATGACAGAGTGAAAATTGCAATGAGGCTTCGCTACTATTGGGTAACAAGATGCAAATAATTAAAAGTCACATTTGTCGCAAAGTTTACGCAGCGTGGATTTGGGGCAATCTAAATCAGGTGCTCCTAGCCATTTTAAATTTACCTTGAGGCGTTTTTTTGTTGTTGTTTTTGTTTGTTTTTAGCGGAAGACGCAGGGCAACACTCGTGAAACGCGTCGTCATGTGATCAATACATTTCTGCAGGACTTTTCCACTTGTTGACTGTTATCCATGACTGAGGTAAGTTATACTGTTTTAGCTCACAAATTTCCACCAAAGTCGTTTTCGTGTAGAAAATAATATTTTTGCTCCAAATATATTTTTGCGAGAATACATTGTATACCATGGAAACTGCAATTTTTTTCTGAAACAGTGAATCTTGTGGAAACCGCAACTTTTCATTCACAAACGTGTCATCTGCAGATGTGTATGTGTGTACACGACGTCACAAATATGACAGTGCATTATATTTTGGTTTTTTTTAACTGAAAAATGTCAAAAACAACAGAAAACTGCAAAAAAAAAAGTGGAAAAGCTTAAAAGTATAAGGCTACGTTTCCATTGTAGCGTTACATTTTCGCCAGCAAAAAATCGTATACGTTTTTTCTGATTGGTGAAAATTCACATTTAAATTTGTACGCGTTATATGCGAATTTTCGTACGTGAAAATTCACATTAGTTAAATATACATAATCTGCCTAGTAACAGCTTAGTCATGACTGCTGACAACTTCCTGTAACCATGGATCTAATGCAAATTTTCGCGCAAATAACGTGAAAATTCGCATTGCCTATACAAAGCATTGCACGCAAATCTTACGCGATGTCCGAAAATATGATGCAAGACCTCAGATTTTTTTCACGCTTACGAATGCGTACGGAAATTCGCATAGAGTGGAAACAGCTGCATTGACTAACATTAGTTTTAAAATTTATGCGAATTTTCTGAGCAAAAAAACTGACACAAAACGCACAAGTGGAAACATAGCCTTATACAGGTAGTCCCCGACTTACTAACGCCCGACTTATGAATGACTTGCCGATACGAATGGCATGGATTCTGTGTTTCCATGGGAACAAGTCAAAGAAAAATTCCAGATTGGACTTGTATTTTTTGAGAAAATCAATAAAAAAAAAAATTAAAGAAAAAAAGGCTTTTAAACTTGTAAAAAGAGGTACAAAGGGCAGAGGTTACACAGAGGGGGACAGGAGGGCACAGAGGAGGTACAGGGGACAGAGATGGCACAATGTTCCGACTAATGAACAGATTCAGGTTAAAGTGGACCCAAATTAAAAATACAAGATTTCAGATATGAAATCTATTTTCTAAATTATAATAATAAATAGCCTTTTTTCAGTTGCATGAGGACAAATATAAAATATTTTACATTTATTGGAGAAACCCCTCCCTTCCTTTCAAATTGCCGGGACAGAATCCGGCAAACTGGTGGAGCAGGTGGTGTCCAGCAAAGGAGGAATTGCTAATGGCTGCCACCTGTATAACCCTAGTTGTGAAAAGAGAAGGGTGAAAAGCATGCACTGAAATGCTCATAGGCTTGATGGAGTGTTTATTTATCTTTGGATGTGTCAGAGTGGTGCAACTAAATATTTTGAATTAAAAAAAATGTTTGGTTTGGGTCCGCTTTATGAATGAACCTACAGTCTTTATCTCGTTCGTTAACTGGGGACTACCTGTAGTATGTTTTTTGATTAATTTTTCATTGGTAAATTGAATATTTCAAGATTTTCCCCAAAATTAACACAAAAAAAATATGGGCATCTTTCGAACATCACATTGTTGGTTATTTTTTTCTTTGGTGAACTAGAAGATATTTTTTTTATTGGCCTACGACCACTCCATCCCAATTGCCACATGCCAGTGTAGAGGCACACTAACAACTAAAGCACATCATTGTATTTGTCCTCCGCAACCTGGCTTTACAAGTACACATATGAATTGATTTGATTTGCCAGAAACTTGCCAGACTTAAAGGAATACTGTAGGGGGCTCAGGGGGAAATGAGTTGATCTTACCTGGGACTTCTAATGGTCCCCCACAGACATCCTGTGCCCACGCAGCCGTTCACCGATGCTCTGGCCCCGCCTCTGGTTCACTTCTGGAATTTCAGACTTTAAAGTCAGAAAACCACTGCGCCTGCGTTGCCATGTCCTCGCTCCCGCTGATGTCACCAGGAGTGTACTGCGCAGACACAGACCATACTGGATTTGCGCAGTATGCTCCTGGTGACATCAGTGGGAGCGAGGACACAGCAATGCAGGCGCAGTGGTTTTCTGACTTTAAAGTCTGACATTCCAGAAGTGAACCGGAGGCGGGGCCGGAGCATTGGGGAGTGGCTGCGCGGGCACAGGATGTCTGCGGAGGGGCATTAGAAGACCTGGGTAAGTTCAACTCATTTTCCCCCAACACCCCTACAGTATTCCTTTAATACACCATAAAGGGCTCTCGGCCAATTTTAGTTTTTTCTTTTTGTTCTTGAAGACCCAAGTTCCTGCATTCCCTGGCCTAATACCACCTCCAAGCAAAAATGGTTGTATACACTTGTAACCTTTTACTTAGAAAATGATATATAAAATAAGGGTATTATTTATTTTTACAAAGGAATTTGTGAAAAATTGCGCTCATTAATGTTATAAGCAGCTGGCTTACGTTGTGTGTAATATTGTTTCCTTGGAAGAACAGAAGGAGATGGAGCGTAGCCGTTCATTTTAATAATATAAGAGCACCTTAAGTTAAGGATGTTTTATAGGTGGTCTATCCTGTCTTTTACCAGCTCTTATTTTTCTCAGTAATGGAGTTATGACACCACAATCCATTTAAGACGCGAATGTATCAACATAATGGCCCAACACGGCAGATCTCGAGTCCCACTGTGGCAACATTTTTCAGGGTAATAAACAACTGTTTATCGAGTCACTCGCCATCAACATCATCATCATCATCGTTGTCAGGCCACAAGAAGCAATTCTGCTAAAAAGCTGTATTTACTACGAGGATGTAGGGCAGACAGACCATCAGCAAACTGGAAGGGGGAGATCGCGGAGGACAGCCTGACTCACACAACTGCTCGGAGAATTCACTGCACGCTCTTTATGTCTATCTTTCGGTCACAATAATTGTACCTTATCATCTAATCCCGAAATCTAAAGTGTATAAACGTTTCTCTTCCCTACTGGTCTCCTCTCCAGCAAACTTTCCAGCCTAGACAGGCCCGGATTTCCCTCACAGGAGCCTATAGGCACAGATGTCCTGGCACCTTAGACTCCGCCCTCCATTAACCTACAAACCCCTGCCGAACCACACCTCTGTGCTGGGTGGCTGTCAATTTTTCCTTACTTCCCTTGCCCGTCATAGGTAGCTGCAGGTGCCCCATAGTATTAGGTAGCCAGAAATACTCTCAATACTTAGTAGCTAGAGGTACCCCTGACTGAAGGGAGATCTGGTTAGTGGAATGCAGAGACCAGGTGAGTAAACTCATTTACACTCTCATCAGGATTCTGCATAGGGAAGGGAGGCACTCATGGAGGGGAGTGAGCTGCCTCTCCATCATCAGGCGCCTGTAGGCAAGTGCCTACAGTACCTTATGGTAAATCCGGCGCTGAGCCCAGATGATCCTGCCCTGTAGCTCTTTGGTCCATGGAGGAGCTTTAAAGGGAACCTGAAGTGAGAGGCATATTTATAGTGAGTGCCATATTTATAGCCTTTTATACAATACCAATTGCTTGGCTGTCCTGTTGATCTTTGGCTGCAGTGGTGTCTGAATCACACACCTTAAAGAGAACCTGAACTGAAAATAAAACGTCAGAATAACCATACACAGGTCATACTTACCTCCTGTGTAGTCTACTCCTCAGTGTCTTTCTCCTCTACTGCGTCCTATTTGTCCACTGTGATCATAGGAATTCTCTGTCCTCCATTTTGAAAATGGCCATTACCCCATAACAGCTTCCTGGTCAGCACACTGTTACACTGTAATATCACTCACTTCAGCCATAGGGAAACATGGACATTACCTTGCACATTCAGTTGTAACTGACAGCTGCTGATATATAACTGACAGCAACTGGTATATTTCAGTTCTGACAAGGGATCACTGTAAGAAGAAAATGGTGAGCTTCTGAGAGGAACTGACGGTGAGGTTAGTATGTAATATTCATTTGCAGCTACGGCATGTGTTTATATTAAATAATTTTCCTCGCTTCAGGTTCCCTTTAAAGAGACTCAGAGACAAAGTAATGTAAAGCTCTGTGGCAGGGGTCATACTTGTCTTTCAGTTTCTACACTTTGCAGAAAACTGAAAGACAAATGTGACCCCTGCCTTACAGCACCTAATGTAATTTATAGAGAAAACTGACAAATTGCGCAAGATGTCAGTTTTTTTTCTGCGCGCAAAATCTGCATTTAAGTGTGACCTTGCTTATTGATTAACATGAGTTCTCAGTTGAAGTCAGTTTTTCTGTGCAGAAAACGCGTACGAAAGCCGGTAAGTGTGACCCCTGCCTGATACTTACCCGGGGCTTCCGCCCGCCCCATAAACACGTCTAAGTCCCACGCCTTCCTCCTGCGGTGGTCTGCCATTCAGCTGCATTGAGCCCCGGTAACAGGCTCAGTCAATGCCAGTCTGGGTTTTCTGCGCACGCACAGACATCCCGCGCATGCGCTGTAGACCTGGACTGACGTCACTGAGCCTGTTACTGGGGCTGAATGGCAGACCGCGGAAGGACGGCGTGGGACTTAGACGTGTTTATGGGCGGGTAAGTATCAAAGCTTAACATTACTTCATCTCGGAGTCTCTTTAAACAAGCATGCGACTAGTCTTGTAAAATGTTTGTCAGATACAACTAATCTGCATATGCTTGTTCAGGGTCTATGGCTAAAAGTATAAGAGGCAGAGGATCAACTAATAAAACAATAAATGAATAAATAAAATTAAAGAAGGAACTATATCTACTTCCAATCAAAGTAGGGTAAACTTTCACATCCCTTTCACTTCATGTGTCTTGTAAAGACTATTTTTATTTCACCTCCTGCCCCTTAAAAATACTCTCTATTCACCAATGTGAGTGCTTAAAGGAAACTGAGGTAAAAATAAACTGAGGAGATAAATTGGTTATATCCTCCTACTCCTAAAAATGACTTTTTACAGAAACTGTCACTTGTGTACCTGATATTTAACTCTTTCCAACAGAAAAAGAAACACACATGAGAGGAATATGGAGGCTGCCATATTCATTTCCTTTTAAACAATACCAGTTGCCTGGCAGCCCTGCTGGTCTATTTGGCTGCAGTAGTGTCTGAGTCACACTAGAAACAAGTAGTGTTGGGCGAACACCTGGATGTTCGGGTTCGCGAACGTTCGCCGAACATGGCCGCGATGTTCGGGTGTTCGCGCCGAACTCCGAACATAATGGAAGTCAATGGGGACCCGAACTTTCGTGCTTTGTAAAGCCTCCTTACATGCTACATACCCCAAATTTACAGGGTATGTGCACCTTGGGAGTGGGTACAAGAGGGAAAAAAAATTAGCAAAAAGAGCTTATAGTTTTTGAGAAAATCGATTTTAAAGTTTCAAAGGGAAAACTGTCTTTTAAATGCGGGAAATGTCTGTTTTCTTTGCACAGGTAGCATGCATTTTGCCGCCATGCAGTCATAAATGTAATAAAGATAAGAGGTTCCATAAACAGGGACCGGCAACGCTAACTCAGCAGCAGCACACGTGATGGAAACGGAGGAGGCGCAGGAGGAGAAGGCCACGCTTTCAGACACAACAACCCAGGCCTTGCATGAGGACAAGAAGCGTGCGGATAGCATACTTTTTGCCGCCATGCAGTCATAAATGTAATAAAGATAAGAGGTTCCATAAACAGGGACCGGCAACGCTAACCCAGCAGCAGCACACGTGATGGAACAGGAGGAGGCGCAGGAGGAGAAGGCCACGCTTTGAGACACAACAACCCAGGCCTTGCATGAGGACAAGAAGCGTGCGGATAGCATGCTTTTTGCCGCCATGCAGTCATAAATGTAATAAAGATAAGAGGTTCCATAAACAGGGACCGGCAACGCTAACCCAGCAGCAGCACACCTGATGGAACAGGAGGAGGCGCAGGAGGAGAAGGCCACGCTTTGAGACACAACAACCCAGGCCTTGCATGAGGACAAGAAGCGTGCGGATAGCTATATAGTGTGGCTGAGCGTTGTACTACTGTTCCCAGCAGCGACACAGAGCACAATGCTATACAGTGGTGGGTGAGCGGTGTACTACTATTCCCAGCAGCGACACAGAGCACAATGCTATACAGTGGTGGGTGAGCGGTGTACTACTGTTCCCAGCAGCGACACAGAGCACAATGCTATACAGTGGTGGGTGAGCGGTGTACTACTATTCCCAGCAGCGACACAGAGCACAATGCTATACAGTGGTGGGTGAGCAGTGTACTACTGTTCCCAGCAGCGACACAGAGCACAATGCTATACAGTGGTGGGTGAGCGGTGTACTACTGTTCCCAGCAGAGACACAGAGTGGCAGTAAACACAATGCTATATAGTGTGGCTGAGCGGTGTGCTACTGTTCCCAGCAGCGACACAGAGCACAATGCTATACAGTGGTGGGTGAGCGGTGTACTACTGTTCCCAGCAGAGACACAGAGTGGCAGTAAACACAATGCTATATAGTGTGGGTGAGCGGTGTACTACTATTCCCAGCAGCGACACAGAGCACAATGCTATACAGGGTGAGCGGTGTACTACTGTTCCCAGCAGACACACAGAGTGGCAGTAAACACAATGCTATATAGTGTGGGTGAGTGGTGTACTACTATTCCCAGCAGCGACACAGAGCACAATGCTATACAGGGTGAGCGGTGTACTACTGTTCCCAGCAGAGAGACACAGAGTGGCAGTAAACACAATGCTATATAGTGTGGGTGAGCAGTGTACTACTGTTCCCAGCAGCGACACAATGACCGGGGGACCCTGGCTAGCCTGGCTGGAGAGAGAACTACCCTGCCTGCCTACCCAAAGCCAAACCCACAGACAAATGGCGGAGAAATGACGTGGATCGGGTATTTATTTACCCGAACCACGTGACCCGTTCGGCCAATCACAGCGCTAGCTGAACGTTCGGGTAACGTTCGGCCATGCGCTCTTAGTTCGGCCATACGGCCGAACAGTTTGGCCGAACACCATCAGGTGTTCGGCCGAACTCGAACATCACCCGAACAGTGGCGAACACTGTTCGCCCAACTCTAGAAACAAGCATGCAGTTACTCTTGTCCGATCTCTCAATAATGTCAGAAACACCTGATATCCTGCATGCTTTTTCAGGGGCTATGGCTAAATGTATTAGTCAGAGGATCAGCAGGGCTGCCAGGCAACTGGTATTGCTTAATAGAAAATAAATATGACAGCCTCCATATCCCTCATGTTACATACAGTTGTGCATTAAAGTGAACCTCCGGACTAAAAATCTACTCAGCAGAACTGAAAAGGCCTGGTGTTTCTTTAACAGTTTCACAGCATCAGAACTTTGTTTTTCTTACCAAAGCATCATTTTTAGCTGCATTTTTACCTAAGCTCCACCCATCAAAGAAAAAAAGCCTGGGCCTTTTTTCCCTGATGCTGTGCAGAGCATGATGAGATTTCCTATGTTGTTATTCACGTTGCCTAGCAACTGGGAGAGGTGCTCAGGACACAGGACAGTTGGAGCTGTGTCTCATGCTCCCTGTCACCTCCTTTCAACCAAAAAAATGGCTGCCATCATGAAATCAAACATTTGCCTGTTCTTTTAAAACAGTGTGGGTAAGAGATTATATTACCTATGTATTTTAATTAACATAACTAATGTGACTTAATGACAGTATGTTTGTTTAGGCTGTAGTTCCTTTTTAAGTTTGACTGCTACAGTACTACCATGACAGTGATGTGAAATGCCTTATGTTACAACTAGTAAAAAGGCCCACCCGTTAAAAAACAGGCGCTAGGTCACATCTGCTACCATACCCCCCCCCCCCCCCCCGCAATGCGCGCACATACGCGTCCCGCTTGCTCGTTCCCCACCACTGTCTGAAGTCTATGCACACAGGGAGCTGCTTGCTTGGCAGTTGGAAAAAGCTGTTATCTCCCACAATGCAATGAGAACCTCTGTGAACCACACACAGGAAACTGTCAGATCCGGCCCTGTGTCCTAACTGCCCAGGCTGCGCACATGCTCAGTACAAAGCCAGGGACACACAACCATTCAGTTGATGACGCAGGGACACTTGCATTTTATTGTATAGGATGTCAGGTGACACAAAATATATATTTTTTTACTTTAACCACTTCTGTGCCAGGGGTGGTTTGGCTGATCTGTGCTGCGGGGGCTCTTCAGCCCGCAGCACCGATCAGCTAGCAGCCAGGGTGATCAGACTTCCCCCCCCCTTTTTTCCCCACTAGGGGAATGTCCTGCTGGGGGGGTCTGATTGCCGCCGGCTGCTTGCGGGGGGGGGGCTCTTCAAAGCCCCCCTCCGCAGCGCTTCCTGGCCTCCTTCCCCTTCCCTCCCTCTCTCTCTCCCTCTGTGAGCGGCGCAGGACGGAGTTCCGGCCTGCGCCGGATAGGATAGGCTTCAGCCTATCAGGTGCCGGCGGTCCCCGGCCAATCAGAGGCCGGGGATCGCCGATCTCCTCTACGGCGCTGCTGCGCAGCAGCGCCGTATACATGTAAACACCGGGGAAGATCTTCCCCGTGTGTTTACATTTACCCTGCGAGCCGCGATCGGCGGCTCGCAGGGTGTTCACGGAGACACGCTCCGTGAACTGACATGGAACGGTTTCCATGCAATCCACTTCAGGATTCAGGGGCGTAGTTAAGCGTACGCAGAATCCTGAAGTGGTTAAAATGGCTGGCAGGTTTGTTTTCTTTATAGGGTGTTTGTAGCCGTGTGGTAAAAATGTTTGATTGGCTGTCCTGCCCCACCTGACTTGAGGGTGAAGAGTCAAAATATGGCTCTCTGGTAAAGTATGGGGCGAACTCGAACGCCACACAAAGCTATTGATAAACCTTAACAGCGAATGATCAACACAAACCACAATTCCTCCTTGATTTACAGTCTGAAATTTTGCAAAGGTTGCAACATCTTTAGTCCTGTCAGGTGATCTCTGCGGAATGTTTGTTTCTGAGAGTTCTAAAGCCAGTACAAAATGTACCTGGTCTTGCAAAATGCTCTAGTGAGAATTCTGCATAGCTAATAAGTCTAAGCTAAACATCACTGGGATGGCAGAGCTACATACCAATATAATGATATAGGAAGTGTTTCTGATGCGGAGACCAGGATAATTACTATAAAAGTGAGTATTCTGAATAAAGTGCTGCATTCGACTCTATGTCACTACAGGGCCTCTTTAAAGCAACTTCTGTTAAATAAACCAATAGACTCTCCTTCCCCTTTCTTTTGCAGCGACTATTTATATCACATGGTTGTCATCTAATACGGCAATTATACGCGATCCGAGCCATCCCTGAAAATCAATTAATGAGAGGTTTGAGCTCTTTACAATAAACAGCTCTGGGGTGGGCTGCAGACGTAGCGCTAGCAGATGCCTCCCCTCCACCAGCAGATTATTTACAATCACACCAGACCTCCGGCACACCGACCAGCCCACACAGCTCAGCATTGCAAATATCACAGTTTTCAAAGGATTTTTTTTCCTCCCATCTAGTTTTGCTGAAGCGTTTCTGAATTCCAATACCGCTAATGGTTATTGATTCCCGCGCAGAACAAAGAGAGCAAAATTCAAATCACATTATGATACATTTTCTGTGACGCCTCGCAAAGAAAGTGCTGCTGCAACGCGAATCAGATTCGCTACACTGCTGGATCTAATGAAAGTCCAATCGCCCCAGGTCTTACTGTAAACTAAAATCATCTATCTCCCCCACTTGTGTCGCTTGTTTCTCTTACTTTTAAAAGTTGTTTGGTTGTCTGACCAATCATGTGACGTTTGATTGGTAAACTTAGTCTAGCCCATGCCGCGCTGTAGCCCACGCCACACTCAAGCCCACCGCACACTCTGGCACACTCTGCACTCTAGCCCACGCCGCCCTCTAGCCCACGGCGCCCTCTAGCCCACGGCCACCCTCTAGCCCACGGCGCCCTCTAGCCCACGGCCACACTCTAGCCCACGCGGCACTCTAGCCCACGCCACCCTCTAGCCCACGGCGCCCTCTAGCCCACGGCGCTCTCTAGCCCACGGCCACCCTCTAGCCCACGGCGCCCTCTAGCCCACGGCCGCACTCTAGCCCACGCGGCACTCTAGCCCACGGCGCCCTCTAGCCCACGGCCACACTCTAGCCCACGCGGCACTCTAGCCCACGCGGCACTCTAGCCTCTAGCCCACGGCCGCACTCTAGGCCACGCCGCACTCTAGCCGGCGGCACTCTAGCCGGCGGCACTCTAGCCCACGCCGCACTCTAGCCCACCGCACACTCTAGCCCACGCCTCACTCTAGCCCACGCTGCACACTCTAGCCCACCGCACACTCTGGCCCACCGCACACTCTGGCCCACCGCACACTCTGGCCCACCGCACACTCTGGCCCACCGCACACTCTGGCCCACCGCACACTCTGGCCCACCGCACACTCTGGCCCACCGCACACTCTGGCCCATGCCAGATTGTGAACTGGGCACACAGGTAGAAGGTGTCAGAGTCACCTTTGTGCTCACAGGAAAAGACTAGCTGGTCCTGTACAGCAAATCCATGACTACTTTTGGCAATGAAGTGATACAAGGAGGAGTTTGGCCCCAGTGACTGCTATTCAGGCTAATCACGCTGCTTCTGACATTCACAGAGGAAGACCGCATGGCAGACCCAACCAGCTAAGTAACCGGAAAAAAAATAATAATGCAAAATTAGTAATAATATATTCCACCCAATACGTATTACAAAAATCCTGAATTAGAACATTAAGAACATTTCAAATATTTTTTTTTTATATTAATGTAAAATAAGCTAGTAAAGAAGTATTGCCCAAACATGTCCTTAGTATATGCAGTCAATAAGCAAAGCATGGTTTTCTTGCCTTAGTGGGGAGTCACATTAAGTCCCATTGCGGACTCCCAAGTCACACGAGACAGCTACACCCTGCCCACATTTTGTCAGCAAAGTCCATGAGAGCAACTTCCCTTCCATTTACATCTGATTCACAGAATGCAGGCAGCGCTGGGTCTCCTCGTTAGGAAACCCAGCAGGCTTTGCAAACGTATTTGTAAACATAAATGAAATAGAAAACGAAGCCGTGATTACGAAGGAGGTGTAATCTGATGTAGAGCTGGCAATTTACAATAATCATAATTTTACAAAGGAAATATAGAAGATTAGATTCTCTATAAAAAGTGTCTCATTTTTTTCCTGTGCTTTCTCTTTTTTTTAATTATCAAAGCTTTTATCTCCACTTTCCCTCTTTTGTTTTAGCCTGCGGTCTGTAGATCTCTTAATGGAAAAGCCAAGTGATTAGCCAGAGGTCAGGGGAGGTTGCCGAGTTCCTTTCCCAGCCCCAGAAATCGGTGTCATTGTTCTGACAAAGGTGCCTCTACCTGCTCATAATCCGAATGATCAGTGGTGGCGTGCTCAGACTCCCGCCACCACCAGCGCGTGCGCAGGAAGTGGGGCGGCGTGGGGAAGGTTAATGGGGTGGGCCGGTTACTGGGTCAGGGGCATTACAGGAGGCTCCATAGGGGGTTATTGATCTCTCATGGTGATCTCATAGGGGGCCTGCGATGAGATGGAGCTATTTTTCACTGGTCTTACTGAAATGACATATCTATGTTACCGAGGTGCGCAATATAAATGTGACAGTAAAAAAGCCCAGCATTGTATAGCAGGCCAAGCAAGCCAAGTATAAAATGAGAAGAAAAAACATCTATTAGTTCTGTTTATTAGTTCTATTAGTTCTGTTTATTGAAAACCGGGATACTGTTTATCAGGGCCGTGCAGAGGATCCTTAAAGGATACATCTGGGAAATGTAAAAAAAAAATCAGTTTTCCTTACCTGGGGCATCCTCCAGCCCCTGGAAGCCTATGTGTCCCTTGCCGCAGCTACGATCCCTGCCGGTCTCCCAGGGGAACCCTCCAAAGCAGCTGCCGACGCTGCCAGGTCTGTGGCCTCTGCGCATGAGGGAGCACGTGGCCGTGCCCATTCGCGATCATGTTCCCGTGCCCCGGAGCAATCTGCACAGACGCAGTACTTCTGTGCAGCCACGTTCCTGTATCCGCAGAGACCTGGCCGACCGCTGCTAGGGAGGGGATCCACACACAGTAGATGCCTGGAGAACGCGTGTAACAGGTCAATCAAACCTGTAACTTTAGCCGGTACCTTGTCTCAGCCGGACTGCTCCTACGGCTTTAGGCGCTACCCAAAAAGTCAAAGAGACAGCACATGGTGTGCCGTCTCTTGTGACTTTTTTGCTAGGGAGGGGACCCTGGGAGACTAAACAACAGAGAACAAGCTTGCGCTCAGCAATACAGTACTGGCCCTTTAATTGTGCACTAGGGTATCGATGCTGCTCTCATACACTGGGTGGTGCCATTAACTATAAACACAAGAAGGAGGGGGAGAGAGAGCGCTCCGATAATGCATTAAACCTAAAACATTAGTCACACGCTTTAAAAGTTTCACTTACGATATATATGAATCTACTGCGCACTGCTCAAGAACCCTCAGCGGGACTCTGACAACTTCCACAGCTTGGCCAGGGCTGAAGTTGCAGATGGATACGTTCCATCTGCAACGTCAGCCCTGGCCAGGCTGTGGCCTCTCCCCCTCCGACCCTGGGAGACTGCCTGAGAGCAGAACTGCGGCGAGGGACACATAGGCTCCCAGGGGCTGGAGGAAGCCCCAGGTAAGTAAATCTGATTATTTTACATTGCCCAAATGCATCCTTAAAGTGTGGAGTAGAGGCCTGCATCAGGTCGGGTACCTGCGGGTTACCCCGAAATGCAGGTCGGGTTCGGGTACCTGTTTTGATTTTAATCGGGTTGCGGGTCAGTGTTGGGCTGCGGGTCGGGTACCAGATTAACCAGAATGCTGGTAGCGGGGCTGCGGGTGCGGGTATGAAAAATTAGAACCACCCAGGCCATCAGGTCAGGTACCCACGGGTTACCCGTAATACGAGTCAAGTTCGGGTACCCGTTTTGATTCACCAGAAAGCGGGTTGCAGGTTGGGTGCCGGGCTGAAAAATTAGGCCCACGCAGGCCTTTGGTGGAGAGTGCTCAAATTAAAAAAAGGGGTCCTACTGACTGCCCACTCACCCCCATCGCGCTTCCTGCCCCCTCTTTTCAGTCTCCTTGACTCTCCCTCTGGCAGCTGCATCTCCGCTGTTACGGGACGTCAGGATGGCAACAATGTTACGTGATGTGGTTGCCATGGAGACGCCAAAGCTTTGAGGAAGTTTCTACCCGTTGACGCCTGGGTCCCTGCATTGGCGGCAGCAGTTAGTGAGTATTACTTAATGCAAGTCTGTTGCAAGCCTGCAATAGTCCACAGACGCCGCAGTAGACTCCATAATCCTAACAAGGAGAAAGTCCGGGGGAAGGGCTGGAGAAGAGGGGTGAAGCTTGAGCACCCAGAGCTCCTTCTGTACACGTGTCTGCAGTTTATGGTATCTAATTCCTGGATTTCTGGTTCTCTTAGTAATATCTCTCAATTCACGGGTGACCACAAACCTGGGCTCCAGGGAAGAGGGAGGACAGGACGGCAGTGATTACAGCAGGTCCTGCGGGCGGCGCAGAGCGATGGGAGGAGACAATGCCAGCAGAGCCAGGCATACAGCGCAGACGTTGGTGAACTGGTTGGGAGCATTGCTGGTTTTAGCTATGGATGTCGGGGGAAAGTGGCGGCTGTGCGCACATCTCCTGGGTGAGCAAGGCAGCAGCGTCGTATTGCTGACGGACAGCTCCACAGCATAAATGCCTCCTCAGATTAAAGGAGCATTGTTCGGGTGACTAGCTGAGCATAGGGAGGGCATCAGGGTATATTTTATGCTTTTTATCACCCCCCCTAATTTAAGGATGGTTGGAAATGGCCATTTCCTATTACATGAAAATTACAATTACCGCCAATGCCAATTTCGGATTTTCCGTTTTTCTGATTTCTGTTTTTTCAATTTTTTGATATTCTGTGGAGAATTTTGTAATTTTTTGTATCGGAGAATTCAAAAAGGCAAAAAACCTGGAAAATCAACTGGAAAAAACTGGAAGGTCTTGTGATTGGCCTAAAATGACCAAGGTAATCCGATATTTGCAGAAAAACGACAACTCTTTAAAGATTGTCTGGCCCAACAGTATCCTGGGTTATTTAAAGGACCGCTATCGTAAAAAAGGAGGTGGTTAAAGTCTTACATAACCGACAGGTTTTGGGCCAGTCCATTTCCTCATGGGGGATTCTCTGGGTTTTCTTTGTTTACAACAGCTTTTCCTGAACAACAGTTGCAAAGTCTAACTGACAAAATAGTGTGCAAGTGACTAGGGAGGCTGGCTGGTATCTTACTATTTTGGCAGTTAAACTGCGGTTCAGGAAATGCTGTTGAAAACAAAGAAAACCCCCGAGAATCCCCATGAGGAGATGGACTGGCCCAAAGCCTGGTTCTATCAGATTTTAACTGCCTACTTTTTACGCGGTAGTGGTCTTTTAAAGAGTGACTCTGCAAAGCATGGGCTTTAGCAGCAGGAGACCATCAAGAGTGCCTTCGGTGTTGCAGAAAAATAGGACATGACGCCTGTTGTGGGCCCTTGCCACACTGTTTGATCAGTCTCAACATCTTGTTGAGCCCATACCATGAAGAATATTGGCTGTGATCAGAGCTAAAAGTGGCCCAACTTGTTATTAGAGGGTTAGAGAGCGTCTCTAATTTTTTGCCACTCAGCATATATGCCAATGCTCATAATGGCCGCACATTACATCTTTTTGATTGTAAAACAAAATGTAGTTTAAGCACCGGTGGTACTGGCACCAAATAGGAAATGTCCAAACTCAAACATCATGAATAACTACTTTCATACCAGCAGTCTCGGCCCCCTTAGGAACCAAAGACTGCTGGGCGGTAAAACGGCACTTACCACAATCATCCATCGCCCCTGCCGGTTACGCTGTTCTATTCCCGCAGAGCTGATTGAGCCGGTCAGGAGCTGGTTTCATTGGCTCCTGACGTTGTCAATCACTGTAAACCAATGGGATTGACTTACAGTGATGACAGGGTCAGAAGCCAATGAAATCTTGCTCCTGACCGGCTCACACAGCTCTGACGTCATATAGACAGCAGGGCGAGGGATTTGTGGCGGGGTGACAGTGATGCAATCGGCGGGAGCAGCGGAACCACGTGACGACAAGTGTTGAAATCTACATCCTGTCAGATCCGCGCAGCCAAATGCAGGACGTAGATTTCAACTGTGTCGGTCTGGAACCAGGGTTGTCCTTGCTTAAAAAAACAATGCATTTGTTGTTTCCCTGCTACGCTGGATAAAAATAACTCATGTAGAGCAGAGATCTTCATACGCGAATGAGAAGTACTTATGGATTAAACATACTATCAGATAGCACAACATACTTCTGCCCTCTGTTGCCAGGCCCCCCCTCTAAGCCTGAAAGATGTTTATGGAAGTTTTGACAAGCCGTCGCCAGATGGTTCCGCGGCGGATTGGAAAACTTTAGCATAATCTTCACTTTAAGAGTTTTATGGACACTTATCCCCTCTTTAATGCCTTGCTCTTTTGCTGGGGTGATTTTGTCAAATTATAGATCAGTGGGTTTTTTGTTTGTTGTGGGGTTTTTTTCCGGGAATACGGCATCCAGGAAGACGGTTTCCTTAAATCCCGGCTCATCGGAGGAAGAAGATTACATGTTATTACGGCCGGGCTCAGCGGGATTTTTTTTTCTCTCTCTCCAGCAAACATAATGATGCACAGAGGGATAAAACTATCATTCTCTGCAAAGAGGTCATCGAGAAGAGAACAATGGATTCCGGGCGGCGGCATAAGCCTGGCGCCGTGCGCACGTCTGCCGCCCTTTTTGTCTAAATGATTTTGTGAAGCCATCCTGGGGTGGAATTCCAATCCTTTATTCAGGTTGTGACAGCTAAAATGCACGTCCGAATGGCGGTTGCGACATTTGTTGATGGAGCGCCTTTCTTCGCTGCTGAAACCAAACATCATCGTCGCCAACACAGTGCAATTTCGGCCATAATGGATGAGAGGACATGGAGGGGGCGCTATAATGTCTCTCCACACAAAGAGTTGCCCGGACAGTAAGAACATTCGGAAAAAGATAAACTGGGTGAAGTCAACATGTACACAATTCATCTCTATAAGAGAAGAGACAATTGTCACCAAGATAGTTCTTAACAACAGTCAATGACATACGATGATTACGATTATGTATTTATATAGCACTGACATCTTCTGCAGCACATTACAGAGTACATAGTCATGTCACTGACTGTCCTCAGAGGAGCTAATAATCGAATCTCTATCATATACACATAGTCTCATATCCTACCATATTGTTATGTATTTATATAGCACTGGCATCTTCTGCAGCACTTTACAGAATATAGTGACATCAACTGTAATGCTGCAGCTCCTACGAGGACAGTTAGTGCTCTAATGTGATTTGCTTAAAACTGAGAAGCCCTGCTCTAAACTTCTGTTTCCTGAGGATCAGTACCAAATCTCAGCGAGTTTCCGCAAAGTACAAAATCTCAGTGGATCTTTATAAAACACCTAATCTCAGTTACTCTGTACAACACCACATCTCAAACCATTAGAGCATCGTGCCTTGATCAAGAGATGTTGGCTTCATGATTTATTGTTTAGAATGAAAATAACGTTTAAAGGAAAGTACCAGTTACCATTTGAATTGCTGATGGTTGGAGTCATCATTTATTTAGATATTTAGAAAAATATCTATGCAATTGTGAAGCACAACATGTTTTTTCTAGACAACAGCACACAACTTTAATCTTCACTGTCGCCAGCTGACCTGTAATGTGTGATGGGGAATCTTTGTGACCATTCCTTAATCCCTCTGAGATCAAAAACTAAAAGCACAACAGGGGAGGGGGGGGGGGCAGTCTAGCATAGTATTGGAGGTAAAGCACCAAATAAGAGAAACATGCACTCACATAAAAGGGTCACCTATACAAGTGTCCAGTAATAAGGCCTCAGGGGAATGCTCTATCCTCATGGAATTGCAGCAATTAGGTGAATGAAGCCCCCAATGGGGTCTGGTAACCACCAGCAAGTGAATTTAACACTGCGGCTCCAGCTTTTACCAAATGTAAGCTGGAGAGTAACAGACCAAAGAAAAAGGGAAGTGCAGCTAGCTGGGAAGCTTCTCACATTTAACAAGTCTACACATTATGTGACACTTCCCAACCAGACTTAAAGGACACCTGAGGTGAGAGGGATATGGGGGTTGCCATATTGATTTACTTTTAAACAATACTGGTTGCCTGGCAGTCCTGCTGATCATCTGCCTCTAATACTTTTAGCCATAGACCCTGAACAAGCATGCAGCAGTTCAGGTGTTGACTGGATTAGCTGCATGCTTGTTTCAGGTGTGCTGAATCACACTATACACCCAGCCCTGCTCTGTCCAGAGAGCTGAATACACTACAATCACACTATACATCCAGTGCTGCTCTGTCCAGGGTGCTGAATACACTACAATCACACTATACATCCAGTGCTGCTCTGTCCAGGGTGCTGAATACACTACAATCACACTATACATCCAGTGCTGCTCTGTCCAGGGTGCTGAATACACTACAATCACACTATACACCCAGCACTGCTCTGTCCAGAGAGCTGAATACACTACAATCACACTATACACCCAGCACTGCTCTGTCCAGGGTGCTGAATACAATCACACTATACACCTACACTACAATCACTGTACCTCTCGGCCCCAGACCTTAACTCCCTCCTCACACAGGTTCCCGACTGCCTGTCCGCTATCTCCTCTTTCATGTCCTCTCGCTTCTTAAAACTCAATATGAATAAAACTGAACTAATAGTCTTTCCACCATCCCTGTCCACCCCTTTGCCTGATATTACAATAAATGTTAACAACACGTCTATAACATCAGTTCCCAAAGCACGGTGCCTGGGGGTAATATTTGATTCTTCTCTCTCATTTACTCCTCACATTAACTCCCTAACCAGCTCCTGCCATTTCCAACTGAAAAACATAGCACGTATCCGACCTTTTCTCTCCCATGACACAACCAAAATGTTAGTACATGCTCTTATTATATCTCGATTGGACTATTGCAATATATTGCTTGGTGGACTTCCAACTAACCGACTAACACCGCTCAATTCTGTACTGAACTCTGCTGCTCGACTCATTCATCTCTCCTCTCGCTCTTCCTCTGCTGACCCTCTCTGTCAAGCTCTTCACTGGCTACCAATTAATGAGAGGATTCAGTTCAAACTCTTAACCATAACCTACAAAGCTCTCCACAATCTCTCTCCCCTGTACATCTCCTCACTAGTCTCCAGATACCAACCCAACCGCAATCTCAGATCTGCACACGAGCTTCTTCTATCCTCTTCTACAATTACCTCCTCACATTCAGGTGTACAAGACTTCTCACGTGCCTCACCCCTCCTCTGGAATGCCCTTCCACAACACATCCGCCACTCTCCCACCTTTGAAATCTTTAAACGCTCCCTCAAAACCCACCTTTTCCGACAAGCATATTCTCTAGCTTAGGCCATGCACCCACTAAATAACCTAATTACGCACTGCCTGTACATATACTGTATACTTCCCCCACCTCTTGTTTCCACCCCATTCCTTCAGATTGTAAGCTCGCAAGGGCAGGGCTCTCACCCTTTTGTGTCATGGAATGTTATTAATTCAATTGCTTGCACACTGTTAGAAATTTATACATTTTAGTCATCCTGTTAAATCAAATTGTAATCAGCAGTACTGTATCTTGTATCAGTGTTCATATTTCCATGTATATCATTGTCTGTATCATTATGTATCCCTTGTTTGTTTCTTACATTGTACAGCGCCACGGAATATGTTGGCGCTTTATAAATAAATAAATAATAATAAATAATACACCCAGCACTGCTCTGTCCAGGGTGCTGAATACACTACAATCACAATATACACCCAGCACTGCTCTGTCCAGGGTGCTGAATACAATCACACTATACACCCAGCACTGCTCTGTCCAGGGTGCTGAATACAATCACACTATACACCCAGCACTGCTCTGCCCAGGGCGCTGAATACACTACAACTACACTATACATCCAGCACTGCTCTGTCCAGAGTGCTGAATACACTACAGTCACACTATACACCCAGCACTGCTCTGTCCAGGGTGCTGAATACAATCACACTATACACCCAGCACTGCTCTGTCCAGAGTGCTGAATACAGTCACACTATACACCCAGCACTGCTCTGTCCAGGGTGCTGAATACAATCACACTATACATCCAGCACTGCTCTGTCCAGGGTGCTGAATACAAATCACACAATACACCCAGCACTGCTCTGTCCAGGGTGCTGAATACACTACAATCACACTATACACCCAGCACTGCTCTGTCCAGGGTGCTGAATACAATCACACTCTACACCCAACCCTGCTCTGTCCAGAGAGCTGAATACACTACAATCACACTATACATCCAGCGCTGCTCTGTCCAGAGAGCTGAATACAGTACAATCACACTATACATCCAGCACTGCTCTGTCCAGGGTGCTGAATACAGTCACACTATACACCCAGCACTGCTCTGTCCAGGGTGCTGAATACAATCACACTATACACCCAGCACTGCTCTGTCCAGGGTGCTGAATACAATCACACTATACACCCAGCACTGCTCTGTCCAGGGTGCTGAATACAAACACACTATACACCCAGCACTGCTCTGTCCAGGGTGCTGAATACAATCACACTATACACCCAGCACTGCTCTGTCCAGGGTGCTGAATACACTACAATCACACTATACACCCAGCACTGCTCTGTCCAGGGTGCTGAATACAAACACACTATACACCCAGCACTGCCCTGTCCAGGGTACTGAATACAATCTCACTATACACCCAGCACTGCTCTGTCCAGGGTGCTGAATACACTACAGTCACACTATACATCCAGCACTTCTCTGTCCAGGGTGCTGAATACACTACAGTCACACTATACATCCAGCACTGCTCTGTCCAGGGTGCTGAATACACTACAATCACACTATACATCCAGTGCTGCTCTGTCCAGGGTACTGAATACAATCACACTATACATCCAGCACTGCTCTGTCCAGGGTGCTGAATACACTACAATCACACTATACACTACAATGACACTATGGGCTTGATTCACAAAGCGGTGCAAAGTGTTTGCACGCCTGTGAAAAGCCCTTTATCACGCCTAAACTCAGTTTAGGAGTGATAAGAAGAAACTCGCGCGATCTCCCGCGCGCAAAGTTTTGCGCGCGTAGCGCACCGCGCTGCGCGCGCAGTGTGCCCTGCTTCGCGCGCAGCGTCCATTGAGCCCTATGGGACTTTGCGCGCTCAGCGCGGTGCGCTACGCGCGCAAAACTTTGCGCGTGGGAGCTTCACGCGAAGAGCAGCACAAATCGGTGATAACTCAGCTTTGCACCGCTTATCACGCCTAAAGTCTTTTAGGCGTGATAACTGAGTTATCACCGCTTTGTGAATCAAGCCCTATATATCCAGCACTGCTCTGTCCAGAGTGCTGAATACACCACAATCACACTATAAATCCAGCACTGCTCTGTCCAGGGTGCTGAATACAATCACACTATACATCCAGCACTGCTCTGTCCAGGGTGCTGAATACACTACAATCACACTATACATCCAGTGCTGCTCTGTCCAGGGTGCTGAATACACTACAACACTACAATCACACTATACATCCAGTGCTGCTCTGTCCAGGGTGCTGAATACAATCACACTATACATCCAGCACTGCTCTGTCCAGGGTGCTGAATACACTACAATCACACTATACACTAGGGATGGGATGAATCCACAATTTCTTCGAATCCGAATCCGGATCCGAATCTAAAAAGGTTCTCGAATATCTCGAACATTTCGAATCCCGAATCTAACGAATCCTGCACATAAGAATTGTGCGATCCATGGTATAGTTGCCCGCAGTATAGGTACCCAGGCATAGGTAGCGAGGTAAAGGTGCCTTCAGTATAGCTAGCTAGGTATGGGTGCCTTCAATATAGGTAGCTTTCAGTACAGGTAGCAAGGTATAGGGGCCTTCAGTATAGGTAGCAAGGTATAGGGGCCCTAAGTATAGGTAGCAGGGTATATGGGCCTTCAGTATAGGTAGCAGGGTATATGGGCCTTCAGTATAGGTAGCAGGGTATATGGGCCTTCATTATAGGTAGCAGGGTATATGGGCCTTCAGTATAGGTAGCAGGGTATATGGGCCTTCAGTATAGGTAGCAGGGTATATGGGCCTTCAGTATAGGTAGCAGGGTATATATGGGCCTTCAGTATAGGTAGCAGGGTATATGAGCCTTCAGTATAGGTAGCAGGGTATATGGGCCTTCAGTATAGGTAGCAGGGTATATGGGCCTTCAGTAAAGGTAGCAGGGTATATGGGCCTTCAGTAAAGGTAGCAGGGTATATGGGCCTTCAGTATTGGTAGTTAACTAGGTAGAGGGGCCTTTAGTATAGGTAGGTAGGTAAAGGGACCTTCAGTATAGGTATATAGGGTATAGGGCCTTAAGTATAGGTAGGTATGGAGGTAGGTATAGGGGCCTTTAGGTAGGTAGGTATAGGGGCCTTTAGGTAGGTAGGTATAGGGGCCTTTAGGTAGGTAGGTAAAGGGACCTTCAGTATAGGTAGCAGGGTATAGGGCCTTAAGTATAGGTAGGTATGTAGGTAGGTATAGGGGCCTTTAGGTAGGTAGGTATAGGGGCCTTTAGGTAGGTAGGTGTAGGGGCCTTTAGGTAGGTAGGTAAAGGGACCTTCAGTATAGGTAGGTATGTAGGTAGGTAGGTATAGGGGCCTTTAGGTAGGTGGGTAGGTAGGTATAGGGGCCTTTAGGTAGGTAGGTATAGGGGCCTTTAGGTAGGTGGGTAGGTAGGTGTAGGGGCCTGTAGGTAGGTAGGTGTAGGGCCTTTAGGTAGGTAGGTAGGTATAGGGGCCTTTAGGTAGGTAGATGTAGGGGCCTTTAGGTAGGTGGGTAGGTAGGTGTAGGGGCCTTTAGGTAGGTAGGTATAGGGGCCTTTACGTAGGTAGGTAGGTAGGGGGGCCTGTAGGTAGGTAGATGGGTGGGTAGGTATAGGGGCCTTTAGGTAGGTAGGTGGGTAGGTAGGTATAGGGGCCTGTAGGTGGGTAGGTAGGTATAGGGGCCTGTAGGTAGGTATACGGGCCTTTAGGTAGGTAGGTCTAGGGGCCTTTAGGTAGGTAGGTATAGGGGCCTGTAGGTGGGTAGGTATAGGGGCCTGTAGGTGGGTAGGTAGGTATAGGGGCCTGTAGGTAGGTAGATGGGTGGGTAGGTATACGGGACTTTAGGTAGGTAGGTATAGGGGCCTTTAGGTAGGTAGGTAGGTATAGGGGCCTGTAGGTGGGTAGGTAGGTAGGTAGGTAGGTATAGGGGCCTGTAGGTGGGTAGGTAGGTATAGGGGCCTGTAGGTAGGTATAGGGGCCTGTAGGTAGGTATAAGGGCCTGTAGGTGGGTAGGTAGGTAGGTATAGGGGCCTGTAGGTGGGTAGGTAGGTATAGGGGCCTGTAGGTAGGTATAGGGGCCTTCCCCATGCCTCCTCCGCTCACTGCCAACCCCCCTCCCCGGCCTCCTATGCCCCCCCCCCCCGTGCCTCCTCCGCTCCCCCCCGTGCCTCCTCCGCTCACCCCTGCATGAGTATCTACTCACCTTTCCGTGGAGCGCAGAGCGGCAGACCTCTTCGATACTTCCCTGTTCCCTCTAGTGGCCGGACCGGCTCTTACTGATGACATCATTGTAAGAGCCGGTCACTAGGGGGAACCAGGAAGTCGGCGAGAGGTCTGCCGCTCTGTGCGCTCCGCTCAGGTGAGTTGATGCTGGCGAACGGAGGAGGCGTGGGGGGGTCGGAGAAGGTCGGGGGAGGACGAGTGCGGGCGTATGCGGCGATGCAGCGTCAGGATTCGGCGGATTCGGAAAGTGAAAAATGGCGTCGGGATTGGAATCTACGAATTTCGAATATTTCCCAATATTCGAGGGATTTGTGGATTCGCCGGATTCGTCGTCCCACCCCTACTATACACCCAGCACTGCTCTGTCCAGGGTGCTGAATACAATCACACTATACATCCAGCACTGCTCTGTCCAGGGTGCTGAATACACTACAATCACACTATACACTACAATGACACTATATATCCAGCACTGCTCTGTCCAGGGTGCTGAATACACTACAATCACACTATAAATCCAGCACTGCTCTGTCCAGGGTGCTGAATACAATCACACTATACACCCAGCACTGCTCTGTCCAGGGTGCTGAATACACTACAATCACACTATACACCCAGCATTGCCCTGTCCAAGCTGCTAAATACACTACAATCACATAACAAGCAGGCTGAGCAGTGAATGTTGAAACAGAGAGCAGGGTAGGTGTTTTCTCTAATGTTCCCACTGATATAAATACATGAGGGTGCTTCCTCTGTGGTTCACTTTAACTCCTTGAACCAATCTGGAAAGAGAGCTTAGGGATGGGTGTCAATACATCAGTGGAAGGTTACATTTGGGGAGTTAAGAGTCAGGAAGGAAGAGGTAGAGGATTAGCATCAGGAAGCATTTTTGGTGAGAAGGGAGGAATACCGTAGTTATGGGTAGGCCAAAATAATTTATGAAAACAGTGCTGAGATCCCAAAAATACCAGGTTACTTGTAATCACATTGCTAATACTCAGAATATTTGGACATTTGTGAAAATCCTCCTCATATTCGCTGTAACACCTCTGTCTATCAACTGCGCCAGAACTACTGGAGGCACAAAAAAAATGATTTAAACAACTAAAATCTGAAAAAGGGGGATAAGAAGTAATCTGCCTCCAGGGTTAACACAGACTTCTAGTCCATAAACATTTTTATCAAAAACTGCACATAATAATAATGACAATGCATTTAGTCATCACAAACCCACTTCCTCAGGTAGGTGCCAGATCGATAGGATTTTGAGCTGAATGCATCACAATAAGGTGTGTGCCTTATTTGCTGCAACTGGGGAGGGGGCGGGGGGCTGAAATGAAGATGAGGGTTGTGAAACCTTGCAAACCGCCAAACATTAAGCAGGCATCTTTAAAATCTGACTTTCACCCAACACACGTCCTTACGTAATCTTTGCTTCCACATGCATGCCCGGCTGCATCTTTCATGTCCATCGGACTTCAGTGTGACAAGCTCTCTCCAGCCTGTCGCTGCAGTTCTGGGTCACACGCATTAGAAAAGGTCTTTTCAAAACTTGCCCAGGGATAAGAACGCCACGCTTAGCATCACTTTGATGCATCCTTTTTTCCTTCTTATGTGTAGCAGTAGATTAAAAATATCAGCCCTGCAACAGGTTTAGAGAGATTTTTGAAAAAAGAAGTTCCTGGCCGTGTTGTAATTACTGTCTTGTTTCATCAGGGCGGTTAAGCATCAAATATACGGGTTTGTGTTTGGTTGATGAGCGAGAAGTTGAGCGTGGATAATCCGAGCCTGTAGGCCGCTTCCCCTACCTGACACTCTCTGTAATAAGCCAAGACTTCCAGAGAAGACCGCACAAAAGTGAGGAAGAAAAAGTATTTTTTTTTTCATTCTCAGCCTCTTGCGCACGTTATTAAAAGCTGGAAATTCCCCGGGAGCGAACACAAACGCTTCTCTGCAAAGTATTTAGTATGCAAAAATACTTGTGTGGGTACTTTATTTTCCTACTGTTCCGGCAGTTCTATGGAACAGATCTCATAAAACAACTTTTACCTTTCCGAGAAGCATAAATATGAAATATGTTAAACTACCTACTCATATTAATCCTTTACTTGCTAAAAACTATAGCTGCACAAAAGTGTTTTATTTTTTTCCCTACAGACAGAAATAACACTGTTAAAGTACGCCTGAAGTGAGAAGGATATGGAGGCTACCATATTTATTTTCTTGTAAACCATACCAGTTGCCTGACTATCCTGCTGATTTCCTAAAGAGGAACTCCAGTGAAAAATAATGTAATAAAAAAGTGCTTCATTTTTACAATAATTATGTATAAATGATTTATTCAGTGTTTGCTCATTGTAAAATCTTTCCTCTCCCTGATTTACATTCTGACATTTATCACATGGTGACATTTTTACTGCTGGCAGGTGATATCAGTGGAAGGAGATGATGCTTGCTTTTTTGACAGTTGGACCCAGCTGTACACAGCTGTTATTTCCCACAATGCAATGAGGTTCACAGACAGGAAACTGTCACCATGGTCCTGACATCACACTGTGGGAGGGGTTTCACCACAATATCAGCCATACAGAGCCCCCTGATGATCCGTTTGAGAAAAAGTAAAGATTTCTCATGTAAAAGGGGGTATCAGCTACTGATTTGGACGAAGTTCAGTTCTTAGTCACGGTTTCTCTTTATGCAATTGTAGTGTCTGAATCCCAACCCTGAAACAAGCATACAGCAAATACAGTCAGACTTCTATCGGGACACCTGAACTGTGCATTTATGTAAACATGGCACCTGGAAAAAATGTGTGTGTGTGTGTGGGGGGGGGGGGGGGGGGGTAATCGCTAGTAAAATACCAGTTAAGTTACCAATATTCTACTACTTAATCCTAATAGTAAAAAAAAAAAGGGTTATCTAACCCTTAACCCCCCCCCCCCCCCCCCCCAACCTATGCCTATCCCTTAACCTCTCCAGATAATGCCTAACTCTTATGCTACATACACACTTGAGATAAAAGTCTTTAGAAAAGGCAATATCACAGACCAATTTTACCCCATTCCATGTAGTATGAGAGCTATACTCTACACAGTCTATTCTATGGAGCTGCACTCCCCATCAGACAGAGATCTTACCCCCTTCCATGTAGTATGAGAGCCACACCTACACAGTCTATTCTATGGAGCTGCACTCCCCATCAGACAGACATCTTACCCCCTTCCATGTAGTATGAGAGCCACACCTACACAGTCTATTCTATGGAGCTGCACTCCCCATCAGACAGACATCTTACCCCCTTCCATGTAGTATGAGAGCCATACCTGCACAGTCTATTCTATGGAGCTGAACTCCCCATCAGACAGAAATCTTACCCCCTTCCATGTAGTATGAGAGCCATACTCTACACAGTCTATTCTATGGAGCTGCACTCCCCATCAGACAGAAATCTTACCCCCTTCCATGTAGTATGAGAGCCACACCTACACAGTCTATTCTATGGAGCTGCACTCCCCATCAGATAGAAATCTTACCCCCTTCCATGTAGTATGGGAGCCATACCTACACAGTCTATTCTATGGAGCTGAACTCCCCATCAGACAGAAATCTTACCCCCTTCCATGTAGTATGAGAGCCACACCTACACAGTCTATTCTATGGAGCTGCACTCCCCATCAGACAGAAATCTTTGCAAGATGCTGCACACAAAGATGCTGTACACATGCAAAAGATCAGTATCTGCAAAAGATCTGTTCCTGCCAAAGATCCGTTCCTGCAAATTGCATTCATAGTCTATGAGATCTGCAGATCATCATACACACCTTGTTTAACAGACTTCATCTGCATATCAGACAATCATCTGCAGATCTGAAAACCCATCCTGGTGGATATGATCTGCAGATGAATGTTTGTTAAACAAGGTGTGTATGAGGATCTGCAGATCTCATAGACTATGAATGCATTTTGCAGGAATGGATCTTTTGCAGGAACAGATCTTTTGCAGATACTGATCTGTTGCATGTGTGCAGCGTCTTTGTGTGCAGCATCTTGCAAAGATTTTATCTGGTGGGGAGAATTGGTCTGTGATATTACCTTTTCTAAAGACTTTTATCTCAAGTGTGTATGTAGCATTAAACCTTCCCCCACTGGTGCCTAACATTCAAACCCCACCTCCTAACCTCAACCCCTCCCAGAACGACCAGGCAATGTGCTCTGTTTAAAAGGAAATAAACATGGCCGCCTCCATATCCCTCTTACGTTAGATGTGCTTTAAGGTGGTAGCAAATTCTCTTTGCTGAATGATAAATGTTGGGTAGATTGTCCGTGTAATATTTTAGTCTGCCAATCACGTCAGAAAGCTATAGCTGACTCCCTGCAAAGAACAGAAGCCTTAACATTTCATTCAATCATCCTCGATGCTTGGTTGATTTTTCGAGTGGAGGAAAAAAAATAAAAGATAACTACTTTATACAAAGTTCGCTGGAAGTTCTCTGAAACCGCTTTGAACTTTTCTGCCGGTATTAGTCTGAGTGTCACCTGCAATCATCTTATATATTTCCGCTCTAATTTTCCTTAAAAAGTGACAAGCCGCAGCGGGATAAGTGATTCTTGAACGAGGGGTCTGGCAGAATCTCCGGATCAGCAAATTGTGCTGAATTTCTCTCCAAGCACTTGGATGGAGCGTTGAGTTATGAGACCTCTGAGACGAATCTAATCTAGGTGTTGGAAACTCGACTGTCCATCTTTCCCCTCCTGCCTGCGTGCCGCTTCCGCGCTGGGAACTTCCTTCGAAATTTCCAAGCGGTCAGCAAAATCTGCGTACCTGGACGCCAGACGTAAAACGTGGTTGAAATACAGGACAGATAATTACTTCATAAAAAAAAAAAAAAAAAAAAAAAAGCGGTCACTTATTTATTTTGCATTTTTAAACACTGTTGATCAATACAAAAGTTGTCTGCTATAATTTTTTATTTTTATTTTTAGGTGGACAGAGTGATAAATGTTTCCGCTTGTAGCAATCCAACTGAATTATGTTTATGCTTAAAGAGGAACTTCAGCCTAAACAAACACACTGTCATTAAGTTCCATTAGTTATGTTAATTAAAATAGATCGGTAATATAATCTCTTACCCTCCCTGTTTTAAAAGAACAGGCAAATGTTTGTGATTTCACGGGGGCAGCCATCTTTTTGGTTGAAAGTAGGTGACAGGGAGCATGAGACACAGTTCCAACTGTCCTGTGTCCTCATCATCAGAAATCCCATCATGCTTTGCACAGCATCAGTGGAAAAAAGCCCGAGCAGTTTTCTTTGATGGGTGGAGCTTAGCTAAAAATGCAGCTAAAATGAGGCTTGGGTAAGAAAAACAAAGTTATGATGCTGTTAAAGAAACACCAAGCCTTTTCAGTTCTGCTGAGTATATTTTTAGTCTGGAGGTTCACTTTAAGAAAAAAAAAATGTTTTGCATTTGAAAATCACAGACGACACAAACCAGAATCTCTAATTAATATATTTTTTTGGGGGGCAGAATATTTCCTTTCATTTTCAAACAAGAGGGAGAAAAAAAGTTTTCTCAATACAATGTCAACATTTAATGATGCTTGGAGAGCCGCTTAGAGTCTGGTTATAGATAATGATATTTTTATTCGGTCTACATGCCGGTGTTTGTTCTTGGACTGGCAGACAGACTAATGATGAGAAGCAGTTCTTGTAGGAGACAATAAACACAAGGAGACCGGGAGCCTGATTTGGTGTAATATCGTCAGGTTACCAGACAACGCGTTGATTCACTATAACAACTAGTGTGCCCTATCAGAGTTAACATGTCTTATCAGAGTTGACGTGCCTTATCAGAGTTAGCATGTCTTATCAGAGTAGAATAGCGAGCGCTACAAACTTTTGCCTGCCAATTGGCAATGACGAGAGCTCCACTCATCCTGCTCTGAGCCCCTGCGACCCGCAGTCACTTTAAAGGACATCATCTCCGCACTCACTTTAAAGGACATTATCTCCGCCTGTCAAGTTTCCTGTCAAGTGGCAGGCAGCCTATTGGGCCAATCAAAGTGTGGGGATAATGTCCTTCAAAGTGATTGGACCCGTTGGGACTCAGGGCAGGACGAGTGGAGCTCTCGGCATTGCCAATTAGCAGGCATACGTTTGTAGTACTCGCTATGCTACTCTGATAAGGCACGGTAACTCTGATAAGGCACGTTATGTGTGTGTGTGCAGTGTGTGCAGGTAAACGTGATATACTCACAAAATTGGGTTGCTCAGCAGGCAACCACTCCTCAGACTTGTGGGGAAGTGCCATCTCAACTTGACCTTGCTTCTAATGAAATGGAATGGAATGGAAGGGTTGGTCGCAACTCCAGTAAAAAGGCTGCACCCTTGGAGGTAATCCAAAGGTACACTCCTCTGGAAAAGGGTAATTAATGACTAGGTGGAGGTTGGAAGCTCCCGAGGTATCAGAAGGTTAAACTATACGTTAAGAGTAAATAAACTAAGGTAGAAAATGTGGCAATACTCATACCTTAGTGAAGTAACTTTCAGAGCCGAAAGTGAGGTTAAAAGCTTCTTAAATTGTATTGTACACACTTGATGACATTTACTTACTTTTAACGTATAGTTTAACATTCTGATACCCCGGGCGCCTCCAACCTCCACCCAATAATGAGTAGAATGTTTTAATTCTGTTTAGGTTCAGGACGCAATCTGTAATGATCGCATCATGAAAGGGAAAACGGGGGGGCTGGATATCATCTACTGAAGGACTCCCAAATTGCCCAATGACTACATAAATTCAAGTGGTCATTAACCGATTTTGGTTCCTGGACGTAGAAACTACGTCCAGGAACAATGCTCGCTACCGCGTCCTCCCGCCGCGGATCGCGCGCGTGCACGCGCGCTCCCGGCCCGCGGTTCATTAGCCAGGCAATCAGTGAATCGGGCTATGGAGCCCGATCACTGATTCCTCTCCCCCGCTGAAAAAGCGACAGCTTCTCTCGAAAGCTGCGCCTTTTCTGGCTGTTACCTCCCCCATGCGTCGCTCTAAGCGTGTGTTACGCTTAGAGTGACGTCATGTAAACAAACTCATGGCCGCCATCTTTTGGCCAAAAAGTAATACTACAACTAAAAGTTAAAAAGAATAAAAATCAACAAACATTTACATTATAAACATATTGTTTACCTCCCACCCTCCCAAAAATACCCAAATAAAATGTTTAATATAAAAAAAAAACATTGCAATAATAAAAAAAAAACATATAAATATTTACCTAAGGGTCTAAACTTTTTAAATATCAATGTAAAGATGAAATATTTCTATATTTTTTTTTTATTTTAAACTTGTAAATAGTGATAGATGCAAAACGGAAAAATGCACCTTTATTTCCAAATAAAATATTGTCGCCATACATTGTGATAGGGACATAATTTTAACGGTGTAATAACCGGGACATATGGGCAAATACAATACGTGAGTTTTAATTATGGAGGCATGTATTATTTTTAAAACTATAATGGCTGAAAACTGAGAAATAATCAATGTTTTCCTTTTTTTTCTTATTCTTCCTGTTAAAATGCATTTACAGTAAAGTGGCTCTTAGCAAAATGTACCACCCACAGAAAGCCTAATTAGTGGCGGAAAAAACAAGATATAGATCAATAAATTGTGATAAGTAGTGATAAAGTTATGGGCTAATGAATGGGAGGTAAACATTTCTCAAGTGAAAACGACGGAACGCGAATGGGTTAATGATCCAATTTTTAACGAACAATCATATTTTTGCTAAGATCATTCAGACTAAAGAAATTTTTTTAGCCTATTTACACCACTAAGGAATCCAACCTATGATCATATCTCAACCAGTTATGATCGTTTCAATGAAAAAATCCACCAAGTGGAATGATCATTTCTTTAAAGAGACTATCAAGTCAAAAATAGACATGCTTGCATGGTGTTTTTCTAAAAAAAAGTTATGTTGACTTTGGTGATGTTTTCAGTGTAATGCACCCTGGGAGTAACCCTGTGTGCCCACTTACCGCAGTTAGTCCAGCCCCCTTGCAGCCGAGTCCCATGGCACTCTCTGTATCAAAGATTTAGAGTGACATAAAAGGGCAGTAATCCTTGACGTAACTGTGGCACAACCAAAAGGACCAGGAAGATAAGGAGGGAGCAGTTGGACTACAGGTGGGTAGAAGCAGCCAAAGTTAAGTAAAAATCCTTGTATCCATTCTTTTAAGTATGCCAGAGTAGGACAATAGACCATACATGACGCTTGTGAGCTCTCCCATAGCTTAACTGTGTGTTTGGAAATCCACGCAAGTCATAGCCATGTTTCTAAGATGATTATGGATAGACATGGTTGCAACTATCTTGGGGTGACCTGCTCTCTAGTCACCCCCCGTACCATTCTCTGGACCTCTGCAGCAGATAAGCCTGTTTGTAGGGGTTATGTGTACCGTAATTGTTTTTCCTGGCAGTTCGGTTGTGTCTCGGGGACCCTGGTGGCTTTCCATCAACGTTACCACTTCCAATGTAATAAACTGCCATTTACAGATGTCTGAAAGTGGCTGGAGGTCAAAGGTTCTGAGTGTATTTAGTTTTGTCATTTCAGGGAATCTCATGCTCGGCAGCACCCGGAGCGCGGGGGAAGAGAAGGCAGCAGACGGTATCAGCGTTACGTGGCAAACAACCAGGGAGAACTTTTCTAAACTAGTCTGGATTCAGGTTAAAAACAATGTTTCACTTTTCCTTTACACTTTTTTAAATTCTATTACGTACTGTGATAGCACCGTCCAAAGTCAAATCTAAACTTTTTGCCCCCCTCCCGGCTAACTGTCTAGCTGTAATGGAGATTGGTAGCTGCAGAAAATAGAAAGCTAAAAGGTGAGTATTGATGGGCAAACTCAGAGAAGTGCAGTTCACCAGGCAAGTGAACTGCCCTTGCCTGGTGAACTTGCCGGGATTACGGCTCAAAGCAGATTTTTCCTACCCCGAGCTCAGGTCGGGGTTACCGCTAGGAAGGTTAAAGAAAAAAACGTTTCTTTATTACAGCTGATACAAATCCTGCAATAAATCTGCAGTGTGTCTACTGCCTGCTTTAAAGGAAGCAGACATAGGGTTAACATCCTGTGTTTACAAATTAGCTGCTCTGCTGAGGCAGCCAGCTGACACAGCTGAGAGATCAAATTTGTCACAAATGAGGTGGAATTAGACAGGTTAACCTCTCTAAATACATACAGGCTGCATTTCTGTTTTCCTGCTGTCCTGTGCAAGAGTTTAGGTCCACTTTAAAGAGAATCTGTATTGTTAAAATCGCACAAAAGTAAACATACCAGTGCGTTAGGGGACATCTCCTATTACCCTCTGACACAATTTCGCCGCTCCTCGCCGCATTAAAAGTGGTTAAAAATAGTTTTAAAAAGTTTGTTTATAAACAAAACAAAATGGCCACCAAAACAGGAAGTAGGTTGATGTACAGCATGTCCACACATAGAAAATACATCCATACACAAGCAGGCTGTATACAGCCTTCCTTTTGAATCTCAAGAGATCATTTGTGTGTTTCTTTCCCCCTGTTCTCATGCACTGAAGTTTCAGGCTGCTTGTTTCTTCCTGCAAACAGCTTTGTCCTTGTCTGTAATTCTTCAGTATGTGAAAGCCCAGCCAGCTCAGAGGACGTTTTATCCAGCTTGTAAAAGATAAGAGAGAAGAGAGAAGGTGCTCTAATCCTAAATAATACACAGGCAGTGTGCATACAGGGGCCTGGAAGGGGGAGTTCATAGCAGAACCACAACACTGAAGAACTTGGCAGCCTTCCAGACACAGGCCGACAAGTCTGACAGGGGAAAGATACATTGATTTATTACAGAGACTGTGATAGTACAAAGTGCTGCAGTAAGCCAGAACACATTAGAATAGCTTTTTGAACTTGTAGGATGATAAAAAACAGGATGCAATTTTTGTTACGGAGTCTCTTTAATGCTGCTTCTAAGGCCCCATTCAAATGTAAAAGCTCAAAACGCCGGCCATAACCGCTGGCATTTTGCAGTAGTGATTTTTCCGCGATCTAACACTGCAGCGATTGGATACTGGACATGGCAGCGATTTTTCCGTGATCGCGTTATAGCGCTTCTATAGCACTGAAACGCGATCGCCGGAAAATCGCCTGAAAATGGTGCAGGCTACACATTTGCGTTTGGCAATTTGCGTTACTCGCCCGCGATTAACGCAGATCGCCCAAGTAAGAACGGGCCCATAGGGAATTGAAGCTCTAACGCTTTCAAAAGCGCTGGCGCTTGAGCGTTTTGCCGAGATCACCGGCAAAACGCTCTAGTGTGAATGGGCCCTGAGGCGGTAGGAAATTTGACACGAAACAGTACCCAAGAAGACGACCACAGATGACATGTTTTCCTCAGTTCCAGGCATGCTTGTAAAATGTTTTCCAAGGAAAATGGAAAAACATTTCAGTTATTGAATTAAAAACCAGAACGGAAAGGTGCATTTTTTTATTATATTAGCCAATATATGGATTTACTATCTTCCTATTTCTCATTTGGGCAATGAAACGGTTATAGCCGCTGTAACCATACATCAAAACCCATTCCCGGCCTTTTTAATTAGCTAATAAAAGAATCCAACACTATTACAATTGCTTTCGACCTTTACAACGCATATTTTAAGGGATCAAACGGACTCGGGATAATTGGAGCTCAGAGGATCATTATGTTCGGGAAAAAGCCAGATTTTGGAAGGTTAATGTTAAGGGCTGGGTAATAATTATGAAAGGTTTGGCATAGTCATCTCTTACCTGCTATCTTATCCAACCACAGACAGCAGCACGAAAAGGCGAATTCACAGATCTATTCGGAAAAGTATAACAATGTCCTCAGCTCTTGTTATTTTTACTCACGTATCCTCAGGCTATTCAGAGATGTAAAGATCACTTAGGCCCTTTTTTCACTAGCAGAAATTGCGCTGCTGAATCGCAAAATCGCAAATTGCTAATGATTTTTAAATCGTTAGGGTTTGCAAAATATCATAGGAATTGCAGTAGGTATTTTCCACTACCACAATTCGATTTTTACCAAAGCACAATCGCACCTTGGATCAATTTTTACTGCGATTTTGCAATGTAATGCATTGCATATGCAAAATCGCAATGGCATAAAAAAATGAGTGACTTGCACAATCGCTAGCGTGTAGCAATTGCGATTGCGAGTAGAAGAGGGCAATTTTCCCTACTAGGGATGGTCGGTGATGCCCATTTCCGATTCCATGGAAATTCTGATGTCTGCCAATGCCAAGTACTGTTTTTCTGATTTCCAATTTTCCATTTTTCCGATTTTCAAGGAGTATTTTATTAGTCATTTTTTGCATCGCAGAATGCAAAAAAAATAAAATAAAATAAAATGGAAATTGGGAAAATGGAAAATCGGTTTTGTGATTGCTCTAAAATTACCGTGGTGATCCAATTTTTGCTGAAAAATTCTGCATTATCTGTTTGGTCCAATGCTTCAAAGTTCTGGGATTGGGGTAAAATTACAGAGTTGCGGTAAATCAGATTTCCAGTTTCCGTATTGGATTTCCAATCGTAAAATACAACAATTTCAATTCCGTGTAAAACTCAATGAGAATCCCTAATCACTACTGTAAGGCCTCTTTCACATGGATGCTTGACACCAGTGCAACCACCGTCTCCCCGCCCCTCCTGTGGATATCGCTCCCGCCCCCTGCTTGGACACCAGAGTGGGCGGCAGCCACCTGCCAGGAGTTGCCTGTAGCGGTTTTCTGCTGCGTGCAAACTGATGACCCGTATGTGGTTACTTATAACGTCTCCCATCTGATTCCAGCAAAGCAAAGGTAACTCGTCACCAGCACGTCAGCGGATAAACCACGAGGCACACATGTAGATCCACCCTGTGGGAAGTAGCCTTCAAGGGAACTGGAAGTGAGAGGCATACGGAGTCTGCCATCTTCATTCCTAACAATGCCAGTTGCCTGACCTCTGTGCTAATGCTCCGCCTTTAATGCTTTAAAGAGAAACTCAGACCAAAAATGTAACTTGATCCCAATCAGTAGCTGATACCCCCTTTTACATGAGAAATCTATTCCTTTTCACAAACAGACCATCAGGGGGCGCTGTATGACTGATATTGTGGTGAAACTCCTCCCACAAGAAACCCCTCCCACAAGAAAAGTTCAAAATTTTGGCAGTTTCCTGTCTGTGAACCTTGTTGCAGTGTGGAAAATAGCTGTTTACAGCTGTTTCCAACTGCCAAAAAAGCATGCAGCAGCTATATCACCTGCCAACAGTAAAATGTTCACTGGAGTTCCTCTTTAAGTCCGGAATAAGTATGTAGATCAGATGCTGTGACTCTGGTGTGACTCCACTGGTTGCATGCTTGTTTCATATGTGACTCAAATACAGATAAAGCCAAAAGCCCTGGAGCATGACCAGGCAACTGGCATTATTGATTAGTAAAATTAGGATGGCCGCCTCCCTTTCAAAATAGCCTATCCCAGTTGGGTCCGCTCCACTGTGCAGGATACTTGCGCCTGTGCAGCAGAGCAGACCTGAGTGGGATCAGCTACTTTCACCTGAGTCAGAGCGGAGAGCCACTACTGCGCCTGCTCTGGAGCCGGCAAGGTAAATATTTGCATGCCCGCTATTTGGGGGTTTCTAGAGCTGCCACTGTGGGACAAGGGAGGATGGGGGAAGCTACGTTAGAATCTAGAGGCTTTGACCTCCCGAGGTAAGTACCCCACGGGGCTCTTTTTTTGTTACAGATTCCCTTTGAATGTGGCCATAATAATAACAAGAATGCTAATATTTGTATTTATCCTGTCTGACTCCAGCATTTAAAAGCTGCGGGCCCTAATTGCACACTCAGTAGGCCAGTCCGGAGCATAAGGGGTCTTTCTCATGGACTCCTTACATAACAGATTATTGGCTCCTCCCAGGATTCGGACCCTGGCCTCATTACATAGCAGATTATTGGCTCCTCCCAGGACTCAGACCCTGGCCTCCTATGTGAAAGGTGGAGTCTCTAACACTACCAGCCAGTTAACTTATATATTCATTTAGCACTTGTTTCCATGTGATTTTAATTGGACAACGATACCATGATCTTATATTCTCTCTGTTGGTGTGTTTTCATCAATTTTAGGAAACCATATCAAGAAAAAATGTTGACCAGCTTTGTTAGAAAGTAATATAAGATGAAATGAATGTATGTTTTATTGATGCATTAAAAGAATCAAACTGTATTATAAAAAAAAAAAAAAAAAACTTTAAGAAAATAAAAACAAAAACAAAAAAGTTTTGAACACAACTAAAGGCTTAGTGCACACCAGAGCGGTTCGGCTGCGGTTTGCGATCCGCTTGCGGCTGCGGATACGCTTGGGTAATGTATCTCAATGGGCTGGTGCACACCAGAGCGGGAGGCGTTTTGCAGAAACGCATACTCCCGGGCTGCTGCAGATTTTGGATTGCGGAGGCGTTTCTGCCTCCAATGTAAAGTATAGGAAAAACGCAAACCACTCTGAAAAACGGCAGTTAAGAGCGGTTTGCCAGGCGTTTTTGTTACAGAAGCTGTTCAGTAACAGCTTTACTGTAACAATACATGAAATCTACTACACCAAAAACGCTTCACAAAACCACAAAACGCTAGCTGAAACGCTACAAAAAAATATGAAAAAGCGTTTCAAAATCTGCTAGCATTTTGCGGATCTGCTAGCGGTTTTTGGTGTGCACCAGGCCTTACTGACCTATACATAGTCCTTGGTGAACAGGCCAATCTAGTAAATTGATGCCCTTGGGGGAGGATTGATATAATTGTACTAAATGTCTGTAAGATGGGACACACTAACCATAGGAGGGCTTTGTAGCCATGGACCTCCCCTGCACTATATTGGGGCTATGGTGAGTATTGCATGGAGAAGGTGACATTATTACAGGGTTCCTTTGATGCAGTGTGAGGGGTTTATGGGAAGAGGAGGATTTGGGGCAGTGCCAAACAAAACCAAAGCAGCTTGGCTGAGGTTTGGCCCCATGGACTGTCCAGCAAGATGGTGGGGGGGTCATATGACTTTGCAGTTATAGACTTTTGGAGGGTAGGTGAATGGTTTTTTTTTGGGGGGGGGGGGAAGGGAGGAGGGGGGTGTAAGCAGTTAGGTTACTGCATGTCTTTGTGAAGGTCTTTAAAGGACCACCAAGGCGAAAATAAACTAATGAAATAAACAATTGTATCTATCTTTCTTCTCCTAAAAAGACTTTTTAAGATATTCCACAGTTTTATTTTATGTTTAAATCTACTTTTTAAGTTTTAACTGTTGTATTGTTTTTGATCAATGACACATGCGTTGAAGTATGCCAGAACTAAAATCTATGAACCATCAACCCTTTTCATCTCTTTCCTGCTCTCAGAAGCCATTTTCTGCTAGGAAAGTGTTTTATAGTTGGAATTTCTTATCAGTGAGGGTCACACTGTAGTCACCTCCTGTCTGAGTCAGGACTGAGTCAGCCACTTACATGCCTGATATTTAACTCTTTCAGGCAGAGAAAGAGAAAAAGGAACACAGCATAGTGATTAGTGTGCTTGGCACTGTACATACCCATGTCTATCTCATCATATCACATGTCACCGCGGGTATCCTTTAACAAAGAAAAAGTCCCAGAAATAGCCAGTAATAAAGGTACAATTATGTCTCTTTCATCTTCATACGTGATCTAAATATTACTCACTATGAACATCGTTGGCCTATTTTATCTCTGACTTTTTTGAGCTAGATGATGAGAGAAGTGGCCTGACGTGAGGAGGAGAGAGATATTTTAGTATGCCCTTTGGCACCACAAAATGTTAGGAAAGAGAAAAACACAAAAATTAGAGTATCACAAATTCCTTTTGATAGAAACACTTTGTAAAGTATTCCCACCGCGAGAGATCACCGCGACTTCTGAAGGCACCACGGCTTCTTACCGGTAATAGATTCAGCGCCAGGGCGATATATTGTAATAGGCTGTCAATGGCGGCGGTGATTTATTAACCCTATTAGCGGTAGGCTGGCCAGCCATATATATTGAAGCGCGGTTCCATTCCCTAAAGAATTATTTTGCTGCAATAACACAGGAGAGGGTGAGAGGATCATTTAGATTCCTTCCAGATGCCACGAAACACACCAAATAGCCAAATGGTTGAAGCCCCAAAACAAGGCATTTGTTTTTTGATTTAAGAGAACTTTTTTATGAGTAACTTTGTAACATGTGACCTAAACCTTGGATTGATGTAGAAAAACCCCACTAAGCCACTGACATGTATCAGTTTCCACCATACAACTTGTTTCCTCACACTTGCCAACATTAACCTCCCTGGCGTTCTGGGTAATGCGTACATAAGTACGCATTACCCATTTTGTTAAATATTTTTTCTTCTGTGTGCTGTAGCTAGCAGACTGCTAGCTACAGCAGTACACCACGCGTGTCCGCGTCCACCCTCCCAATCCCCGACGGCTATACTTACGCGTCCGTGATCCCGCGAGAAGCGTGATTTCCTATCGTCGCTTCTCCCGTCGCCATGGTGATAATCGGACATGACGTCATCGACGTAATGAGGTCATGGGGAGCTCCGATCCTTCCCATTGCGCAGCCTGGCGGTGATGCGCTAGGCGTTTCGGGGGGGGACAGCCCCTTTAGCGGCGCATCGCGGCGGATCGGCGGAAATCGGCGGCAATCGGACAGAACATTTAGCTAGAAAAGTGCTTGCTACATGTTCTGAAAAAAAAACTAAGTAAAAAGACCCCCCAGGGGCTGAGCAATCCTCCTTGGCGTACATGGACGAGCTGAGCTCGTCCAAACCGCCAAGGAGGTTAAGTAACATTCACAAATTCTGATTTATATTTGAACACCACAAGAGTAATCCCTGTATGGGAGTGTGTGTGTACAATTAAAATGTAACTTTTAAAACATTTTATTAAAATATTATTTTGTTTTCATCATGAACTATACGAGATAGGGTTTATGTATCCAAAACACTATGGCCTCAATTCACTGAGCAGTTTAGACTGGTCTACGGATGGTTTTTAGTCTTCTGATGGTTTGGTGTAACGTTTTAGACCTGGTCTAAAGCCCAATCTACACGATACGATTCTTTATACGATTCAATTACGATTATATTTACGATACGATTAAATCCGACATGTCCGATCAGGATTCGATTCGATTCAATTCGATTTGCCATTGTTTTGCAACATTCAGTAATTACACACTTCACAAAGGCAAACAAGGAGTGACCACGCCCACTTCCTCTGACAGAGATTAGAGCAGCTGATTTTTTAGCAATTCTGTGAGGTATTTTAGATGTGATGATAGAACCTTTTAAATGAATTATGCAGGAGTTTAATTGTATGCAGAGGAGAGCTCATCAGAGGAGAAGGATGTCAGTCATAACTACTCGTTTGTGAATTGCATCATTTCTCCTGCGCTTTACCCACTTAATTACAGAATGTTTTCGACCAGGTCTAAAAACAGGTCTAAAACATTTAGTAATAGTGAATTCCCCTTTGATGCAACTGACCAAACCATCAGTAGACTAAAAACCATCAGTAGACTAGTATAAACTGTTTAGTGAATTGAGGCCTATGAGTCTGCCATCCAGGCAGGCCTATAGAGTTCACCCCTAGTTCTCGACTGATTGACTTAAATTTCTCTACATCAAAATATAACACCCACTAAAACCAACATGTTTCAACTCCCTAATTGGAGCCGTCGTCAGGGAAAGTGCTAAGTACTAGGGTGCTAGGTGCTACAGAGATCTCACATTGCAATCATCTCGTATAGTTCATGATGAAAACAAAAACATATTTTCACAAAATGTATTAAAAGTTATGTTTTAATTGTACAGACACACTACAATACAAGGATTACTCTTGTGTTGTTCAAATCCCAACATTATACTGGTAAGTTGATTTTGTTCTACTTAGTCCCCTCCCCCTTGCAGCTAGTCTACAGACTTGCCCTCCTATGATAGGCTCTCATGGCGGTCTATTAAAAAACGCCAGGGGGCAGTGCAGCAGTTTTTAAATTTATTTATTTTTTTAAATCATGTAGCGAGCCCAGGGCTCACTACATGATAGGCGCTGTGCAGCGGCATCCCCCTACCTGCTTCTCCGATCAGGAAATCCTGTTCAAATAAAGGGATTTCCTGGAGGGCTTCCCCCGTCGCCATGGCGACGGACGGGATGATCGACGTCGTGTCAGTCCCGATCCACCCTTCAGCGCTGCCTGGCACTGATTGGCCAGGCAGCGCATGGGGTCTGGTGGGGAGGGGGGGGGGCGGTGAGCGGCAGCTTATCGGCGCGGAAGCGGCAGCGATCTGAGTGCACACGCAGCTAGCAAAGTGCTAGCTGCGTGTTGCAAAAAAAAAAATTATGCAAATCAGCCCAGCAGGGCCTAAGAAAACCTCCTGCGCGGCTCGGGGTTACTGCCAGGAAGGTTTAGGTGATAGATCAATCCCTCTACCTCCTCCATGCCCATATGGCTGAAGAGGGAGGAGTTCAGACTGACTAGGGGTGCACAATAACTGTTCATCAGAAGGAGCAATGCTGCAGCTGAAATATTTTGGACACCTGAGAACTAAATGTCAGTGCTGGCTTACTGAAAAGGAAGAGCTGAGCCCTTAAATCCTTAAGCTGTGGCTGAATGGAGTAATGGTTAAGGGCTCTGCCTCTGACACAGGAGACCAGGGTTCGAACCTCGGCTCTGCCTGTTCAGTAAGCCAGCACCTATTCAGTAGGAGACCTTGGGCCAGCCTCCCTAACACTGCTACTGCCTATAGAGCATGCCCTTGTGGCTGCAGCTCTGGCACTTTGAATCCGCAAGGAGAAAAGCGCGATATAAGTGTTCTATGTTGTTGTTGTTGTTGTTAAAGCGGAATATAACCCTGCATTTCAACTTTGCTCTAAAACATTATTTACAGTATATTATATGCAACCAGCATTTTTTTTTACTAGACCAGCATTGGAAGGGTTACACAGAGCTTTAAAGTTCCTGGAAAGAACTGCAGACTCATCCGAAGCTTACATAGATACATTTTGTTTACATAAATGTATCTAAGTGTGGAATGTTACTCACTCTCTCTGACTGAGAAGGAGCTGGAGGACAGCCAAAGCATGTGTAACATTTATCACTTGTTACATTCTATTTAGTTAAATGTATCTATCTGAACTTCTGCATATCTCTCCACTGAACTTTAAACCTCTGTGTTTAACCCTTCCAATGCTGGTCTAGTAAAAAAAAATTTGATGGTTGCATACAATATGCTGTAAATAATGTTTTAGAGCAAAGTTGAAATGCAGGGTTATATTCCGCTTTAAAGGACACCCAAGGCGAAAATAAACAAATGAAATAAGCGGTTGTATCCATCTTCCATCTCTTAAAAATGAATTTTTAAGATATTCCACAGTTTTATCTTATGTTTAAATCTACTTTTTAAGTTTTAACAGTTTTATTGTTTTTGCTCAATGACACATTCATTGAAGTATGTCAGAGCTAAAATCTATGACCCATCGAACCCTTTTTATCTCTTTCCTGCTCTCAGAAGCTAATTTCTACTAGGAAAGTGTTTTATAGTTGGAATTTCTTATCAGTAAGGGTCACACTGTAGTCACTTCCTGTCTGAGTCATGACTGAGTCAGCCACTTACATACCTCATATTTAACTTTTTCAGGCAAAGAAAGAAAAAAAGGAACACAGCCTAGTTATTTGTGTGCTAGGTACTGTACATACCCATGTCTATCTCATCATGTCACATGTCACCTCGGGTGTCCTTTAAAGTGGATCCGAGGTGAACTTTTACTCATTGCATAATTGTGTCCCTTTCCTATTGTTTATAGGGCATTCCTCAAGTCAAATACAGTGGCTTACTAAAGTATTCGGCCCCCTTGAAGTTTTCCACAATTTGTCACATTACTGCCACAAACATGCATCAATTTTATTGGAATTCCATGTGAAAGACCAATACAAAGTTGTGTACATGTGAGAAGTTGAACGAAAATCATAGATGATTCCAGACATTGTTTTACATTGTGCGTAATTATTCATCCCACCTGAGTCAATACTTTGTAGAACCACCTTTTGCTGCAATTACAGCTGCCAGTCTTTTAGGGTATGTCTCTACCAGCTTTGCAAGTCTAGAGACTGAAATCCTTGCCCATTCTTCTTTGCAAAACAGCCCCAGCTCAGTCAGATTAGATGCACAGCGTTTGTGAACAGCAGTTTTCAGATCTTGCCACAGATTCTCGAGTGGATTTAGATCTGGACTTTGACTGGGCCATTCTAACACATGGATATGTTTTGTTTTAAACCATTCCATTGTTGCCCTGGCTTTGGCCTGGTGCACACTAAAAACCGCTAGCAGATCCGCAAAATGCTAGCAGATTTTGAAACGCTTTTTCTTATTTTTCTGTAGCGTTTCACCTAGCATTTTGCGTTTTGCGTTTTTGGGAAGCGTTTTTGGTGTAGTGGATTTCTGATATTGTTACAGTAAAGCTGTTACTGAACAGCTTCTGTAACAAAAACGCCTGCAAAACCTCTCTGAACTGCCGTTTTTCAGAGTGGTTTGCGTTTTTCCTATACTTAACATTGGAGGCAGAAACGCCTCCACAATCCAAAATCTGCAGCAGCCCGGGAGTATGCGTTTCTGCAAAACGCCTCACGCTCTGGTGTGACCCACCCCATTGAACTGCATTACCCTAGCGTTTCCACATCCGCAATCGGATCTGAAAACGCTGCCGAACCGCTCTGGTGTGCAATAGGCCTTTATGTTTAGGGTCATTGTCCTGCTGGAAGGTGAACCTCCGCCCCAGTCTCAAGTCTTTTGCTCTCTCCAAGAGGTTTTCTTCCAAGATTGCCCTGTATTTGGCTCCATCCATCTTCCCATCAACTCTGACCAGCTTCCCTGTCCCTGCTGAAGAGAAGCACCCCCGAGCATGATGCTGCCACCACCATATTTGACAGTGGGGATGGTGTGTTCAGAGTGATGTGCAGTGTTAGTTTTCCGCCACACATAGCGTTTTGCATTTTGGCCAAAAAGTTCAGTTTTTTTCTCATCTGACCAGAGCACCTTCTTCCACATTTTTGCTGTTTCCCCCACATGGCTTGTGGCAAACTGCAAACGGGACTTCTTATGCTTTCTGTTAACAATGGCTTTCTTCTTGCCACTCTTCTATAAAGGCCAACTTTGTACAGTGCATGACTAATAGTTGTCCTATGGACAGATTCCCCCACCTGAGCTGTAGATCTCTGCAGTTCGTCCAGAGTCACCATGGGCCTCTTGACTGCATTTCTGATCAGCACTCTCCTTGTTAGGCCTGTAAGTTTAGGTGGACGACCTTGTCTTGGTAGGTTTACAGTTGTGCCATACTCCTTCCATTTATGAATGATCGCTTGAACAGTGCTCCGTGGGATGTTCAAGGCTTTGGAAATCTTTTTGTAGCCTAAGCCTGCTTTAAATTTCTCAATAACTTGATCCCTGACCTGTCTTGTGTGTTCTTTGGACTTCACGGTGTTGTTGCTCCCAATATTCTCTTAGACAACCTCTGAGGTCGTCACAGAGCAGCTGTATTCGTACTGACATTAGATTACACACAGCTGCACTCTATTTAGCCATTAGCACTCATCAGGCAATGTCTATGGGCAACTGACTGCACTCAGACCAAAGGGGGCTGAATAATTATGCACACACCACTTTGCAGTTATTGATTTGTAAAAAATGTTTGGAATCATGTATGATTTTCGTTCCACTTCTCACGTGTACACCACTTTGTATTGGTCTTTCATGTGGAATGCCAATAACATTGATTCATGTTTGTGGGAGTAATGTGACAAAATGTGGAAAACTTCAAGGGGGCCGAATACTTTTGCAAGCCACTGTACTTTTTTGTCTTTGTTTTAATACTCTAATTCCCTATAAACTAAATAAGCCACGCCCACAGGTTTTCAGAGAACCTTGGCAGTAGCAAGGGCTCATGGGAGCTCAGTCTGGGCAGGAGGAGGGGGAGGTGTTACTAGCCATTGATTTCAGAGGCAGAGGGGAGGAGAGGGATTAGGTTTTTTTCACAGGCTGAGTGCTCAAGATACAGATAAGCCTGCCTCTGTGTACTGTTTACAAACAACATGACTGCTGTCATTGTATCACAGGAAGAAATAATCATTTTCTATTAAAGCTGTTTGCAGCTAGATTTGCTGTGTAAACCATCTAAACTTTAGATAAGATATATAGACAAGTTACTTGTTATAGTTAGTTTTTCATCTTGGATCCGCTTTAACCAGCACACTAACAACAGCAGAAAAGGCAGGATTCATTAGAGAATACTTATATGCTGGGACAGATCATGGGCAATAGGAGGAGGAGATGGCAGAGAATGTGATGGGTACAAAGAGTCATGGAAGCCACAAGCATAAGCTTGGACAAGTTTCGAGAGCGGCAGTAGACGATAAATAGGCCTGACATGTTCTGGTCCATGGGGTCACAAAGGACAGAACACGACTAAATAGCGACTAAACAACAGCTTATACCCTCAGCTCGCAGGCACAGTGTAAAAGCGTTGCAATCAGGTGTCAAGGCTCACACCTCTGTAAAATAGAACCGCTCGCAACAACCAGACGCCAACTCTTGTCTACGAAATCAAAAGAAAGACCGACGGAACACCACTTAAGCTTGGCGTTCCACTCGGCGCTGGTACATTAGCCTCACTTATTTTTCATCTCCATTGTCCTTGCATGAGCATCGCCAGAGGATTATATCTGAATACAACCCATGTTAATATAGCTCTTAACTTCACATAATTGGACGCATGAACTGATAATAGGCCCATAATGCACATTAATTAAATAGAAAATGAAGAAAAAACACGCATAGTGGAAAGTATGAAAGCTTTTTTTCCCCTTTCCAGTAAATAAAAGGCACAATGGATAACCTCAACAGGGAATATTTACAATGGCACCTGTCAGTAATTATTGTTCTAACCGCTTTCGCGGCCCTCACCTATTTATTGGAGCCGGGGCGGCAAGTCGGAACACGTCCTAAATGTGGAGAATCGCGCGGCGCCCCCACCGCCCAGGGAAAACTTTCCATGTTTGTTAGATAACAATCGTTCATTATCCGATGACTAATGAGTCCCCGATGAGGAGCAGGACACAACCCGGCTCGTGCGTTCTGTTGCGTAAGAAGCGTTTTCGCATTATGTAAAGGAAAGCGCTTTAGCTCTGCCTCTCGACAAGAAGGATTCCTAACACAGCCTGCAGCTTTAAGGTTCATATCCCGCAAGCAAGGTACTCAAATACTGTATGGTAAGTATGCCAAACAATACACTCCTATACTTACCAAACAACATATCTTTGATCCAATGTTACGTTTATAATCATCATTTCTACAACCATTTATCTTTTCACATAGGTGTCTGATATTGATTTTACAGTTATATACTCCCCATTTTTATTGCCTGATGAAGCAGAATCACTCCTGTGAAACGCATTGCAACATTGTATTTGGAATATGTCAATAAATTTGTTTCTCTTGAATTTGTCAGTCTATATGTCTGCTTCAAGGAGGTAAGTCCACCACCGCCTCCTTAGCCTTCTAAAAAGGCTTTCGCGCCTCTGTTCGCTGTATAATATACAATTGTCCACCCCCATCTTTCTTCTGATCTACAGAGAGCGACTTCGAGGGTTCTGCGGGGGTTCTAATAATCTAGTCATACCCAGAGTCCACTTGGAAACTTTTGGTCCCAGAGCCTTCTCTCATGCTGCCCCTACATTTTGGAACTCCTTACCTCAACAGATCAGGACAGCTCCATCCCTGGCCGTGTTTAAATCCAGACTGAAAACCCACCTGTTCAGTTTGGCATTTGCAAAATTATAACTTTTGTTGTGTGAATACTTCATCCTACTAATTACTGAATCTGAGAGAGCCTAAGCGCTTTAAGTCCTATGGGAGAAAAGTGCTATAGAAATGTTATTGTATTCTATTGTTTGCTAAGGATAAAAACCGGCACTTAATTGGGGCTTCTATCAGCCCCCTGTAGCAGTAATGTCCCACGCCGTCCTCCTCCGATCTGCCGTTCCCCACCGCTGGCACCGGGCATTATTTGTATGTCATAGCCGAATAATGTGTGCTGCTGTTTGCGACATCGGACACTTAATGCACAGGCGCAGTACGAAGTTTTCTTGTACTGCGCCTGCGCAGTAAGCTTCTGATGACGTGGGCAGCAGCTGCAGTTGGACGGCGTGCCATGGTAGACCAGGACTGGCGGCGGATCGGAGGAGGACGGCGTGGGACATTACTGCTACAGGGGGCAGATAGAAGCCCCAAGTAAGTGGCGTTTTTTATCCTTACCAAACCCCCACAGAACCCCTTTAATACTGAGTGGGGACAGGTCTAATCTCCCCATCTGCATTTACAGCGGTTACCTTGGAGGTAACCCTGGTTTGTGAGTATTACTTATCTACTCTACTCATTACCCATTTTTTTTATGGCTCCAAGCCACATGACTTTTGGGTCCTATTCCTCAGTGAACTTTTTATTTGTATTTTATACAGTAGTCATATAGACAACTATTGAGGCAGGGCTTCTCGGCGCACACCGTCTGGTGCCTAAGTTTGGCATTGCTATAGCAACAAAGCTATAGTCCACACACAGGTAATTCAGGAATCCGGCGATTGCCGCAGCCCAAATGACCTCTCCCTCCAAGCTACGACTACGGAGGGGTAATAGTATTTAACACCGCCCATAATTTCAGCAGCAGCAGCAGGGTGAAATGTCATTGGGCTCACCATGCGCCAAAGTGACCGGGCGGTGAAAATGAATGTACGCATACGTAAACGAATTTCATGGGTGTCTGCCCACATCCTCAGGCCAAATAAAAAGCCAAAGGCAGAATGCCTCGCACTTGGCTCTTGGAGCCTTTTTATAAATGAAATCGATGTTATTGAGGTGAGCTATATTCCCGCTTTTTCACGTTTGTTTTATACACTCTTACCCCCTTTGTGTTGTGGACCAGAGAAAGAATTCCCAGGGAATGGGATGTCTGTTTTATGTTTAATTCTCCAGCAGTTTTTTTTTTTTTTAACGAAATGCCCAGAAACTGTCTTGAAGCACAAATAACTATCAGATCCAGAATTCTTCAATAACGCATCTTTATCTCCCAGTACTCAGACGGAGCAAGGGAACATCTGAAAGCCTGGCGAGAGAGGAAACGTTTTACAGCTCTCAGATAGCCCGCGAATGCAACGCACTTTGGGACACAGAGAGCCGTCAAGGAGATGGGCTAATTTTGGAAGATCTGCATTATTGACCTTACGAGGAGGGGGAGAAGGCAGCAGATGTTGAATGCATTTTGGAAACTATCTGTACAATTTAATTGGGAACCTCATAAGACCTTCAGCTTGTAAATTGGAGTACTGCCGAAATTTTCCTCAATCAGGTGCACATTTTGGATCATCTGTATCTCCGTTCTTACCTCAAATTTAAAAAAAGATACAAAAAAACCCCACAAAATAATAATTACAAGTTTCTTAAAGGGTATCATTGAGCTTGCGGCGACTGAAATAAACTGCTGAATTTGGTGCAAACTGCAGCCAGCCAGCTGTGAACCCCGGAATAGACAGCCCAAATTACACCTGTTAACCGGAGGACATTGGAGAGGGATCAGTCAGTCTTCTCCCAAATCGCAGCAAAACGGCGTCCTGATAAATCCTCTACCTCCCTGGAGCAACTCTCCCCCCACCGCCCTCCACAATGCAATCTGCAGAGCCCTCCAACCAAACAGCTAATGTTACTTTTTGCTGTTCCAGGTGCTCGGGGTATAATTACCGCCGGATTTGAGCTTCACAAAGCCACACGTTGGTAATTGTGCAGTTCGTGTCAAAAGTGACACCTTCATCTCCCCTCTTAATTCCCCTGTTAATGGCGCTTTTTCTAGGATTTACCGACTTTATATAGGACAGGCAAATTAGAGTTTTTTTGTTTTTTTTTATAAACAGACTTTAAAGTCAGAAGTTATAACTTTTTTTCTCCTCCCAGAGAAAGCAAAAAGTAAATCTAACTCGCAAAGATCAAGACGACTCTGCAGTTAATTATGCAAAAGTTTTTGAAAGTCATAAATCAGTCAGTATCGGCGGGTGAAGCCTGGACCGTGATTTGGGGATTATTAAACTAGCCTCACGTGAGATTCAATGTTCAATGAGGGATAAAAAGAAAAAAAAAAATATGAAAAAAGTACTAATATTTCTGGGCATGAGCCCTCCCGAACCCTAACCACACCCATTGTCCAATGCCTAACCCTAGCCACGCCCTCATCCGATGCCTCCATCTGATGTCTAACCCTAACCACGCCGCATCTTATGCCAACCCCATCTGATGCCTAACCCTTTCCACGCACCCCTCTGATGCCTTACCATGCCCTCCATTCAACGCCTCACCCAAACCACGCCCACATCTGATGCCTAACCATAACCACACCTCCCACCCAATGCCAAGCCCCAACCCCACCCCCATCTCATGTCTAACCCTAATCTTGCCCCATGCATAACCCTAGCTGACCTGCCTGCCCCAAATTCCACTGATATCCAACACTAAACGTATCCTTTTTGTGCAGCAGGTCATTCTCAGAGGCGGAGTTTGTGTTACAGGACCTTTTAAAGGACAACTGAAGGGAGAAGAATATGGAGGCTACCATATTTACTGTATTTCCTTTTAAGCAATACCAGTTGCCTGGCAGCCCTGCTGATCTATTTGGCTGCACCGCTTAGTCTAATAGTAATCAGTGTGTGACGGCTGGGGTGGGAGGGATAGAGGGGCGCACTTTGGTGTCTCAGCCTTGGGTGCTGGAGGACCTTGTCCTGGTTCTGCAGATCAGAAACACCTTATCTGCTGCATGCTTGGTTCAGGGCCTATGGCTTAAAATTTTAGAGGCAGAGGATCAGCAGGATAGCCAGGCAATCCGCATTGTTTAAAAGGAAATAAATATGGAAGCCCCTATATCCTTCTTGCTTCAGTTGTTATTTTAGTCTATCAGTAAATTAACCCCCTCCCCATCTCCTAACAATAAGTACACGCAACTCTAACCCTATCCCTATCCCGAACACTAACCCTCCCATAATGAAACCTTACCTTAAAGGGAAGGTCGAAGCAAAATAAAAAAAATGAGTTTCACTTACCTGGGGCTTCTACCAGCCCCATGCAGCTGTCCAGTGCCCTTGTAGATACTCACTGCTGCTCCAGTCCCCCGCTGGCAGCTTGCTGACCTTGCCAGCGGGGGACTGGAGCAGCAGTTAGGGACTACAAGGGCACAGGATGGCTGCATGGGGCTGGTAGAAGCCCCAGGTAAGTGAAACTCATGTTTTTTATTATTAGTCGAGAGCCCCACAGCCAAAGCTCGCCTCAGCCTAACCTCAGGCACCACAGCAGTCAGAACAATAGACATACTCCTTACTGGAGCCAAAAATCTGCACTGCAAAGGTAGCAGCATTGCCGACACTGCTGCCAAACTCCCCTGCCAGAGCCAAAGGGCTTCATTCACTAAACTGTGATAACTCAAATATCACACCTTATCAAAGATCACACCTTATAAAAAGATATCACACCTTATGAAAAGATATCACACCTTATCAAAGTTAACACGCCTTAGAGTAGCATAGCGAGCGTTACAAACTTATGCCTGCTAATTGGCAATGGCACTCGTCCTGCCCTGATGATGTTATCTTTTCATAAGGTGTGATATTTGAATTATCACGGTTTAGTGAATCAAGCCCCAAGTGTGATACTGTAGCCAAAATTGCTGACAAATCCTCCCGCTGGAGCAGTGGCATATCAATACAGCATGCAGAGGTAGCAACCACACCAGGACCCCTAAACCAGAGGGGCCCACTAGGGGCTCTCCATCAACCTTTGTCAGCTCTTTAGATTGGCGCTAAGCTGGTAATTACCTCTATATGTGTTTTGATTAATTAACCATATCTGCCGCCCGGACGTGAAGCTCACGTCTGGGCGGCTGCTCTGCTGCGGTGCCGCGCTTCGGCCCGCGATTGTGGGCGCGTCCCCGTGGTGTCCTCCGGTAGCCCTGGGATCAGTGAACGGGAGCATGGTTCCCGATCACCGATCCGTGTCCCCAGCAGAAAAACCAAAGCACTCTTACAAGAGGCTTCAGTCTTTCTGCACGTAAAATTTTCCGCGTCATCCTTGTGCTTCCGGTTAGCGAGAAGCACAAGGAGAAAAAAAACTCAAGGTGGCCAGCTTGTGGCCACATAGTAAAACTACATCTACATATTTTTTACATTACAATTTACACATATAATAACATTAAAAATTAACAGTTTATTTCCCACACCAAAATATTACCCAAATAAAATTTTTAATGGAAAAAAAAATTTACAATAAAAAAAAAAAAAGAGACATAAATAGTTACCGTAGGATCTGAACTTTTTAAATATGCATTTGAAGGGGGTATACTATGAACATTTTTTAAATTATAAGCTTGTAAACAGTGATGGACGCAAAACGGAGAAAATGCACCTTTATTTCCAAATAAAATATTGGCGCCATACATTGTGATAGGGACAAAATTTAAATGGTGTCATAACCGAGACAAACGGGCAAATAAAAAACATAGGTTTTAATTATGGTAGCGTGGATTATTTTAAAGCTATAATGGCCGAAAACTGAGAAATAATGAATTTTTTCCATTTTTTTCTTATTAACCTCCCTGGCGGTAACCCCGTGCTGAGCACGGTCTATGCTGCTGGAAGGCACCGGTCAGGCCCCGCTGGGCCGATTTGCATAATTTTTTTTTGCTACACACAGCTAGCACTTTGCTAGCTACGTGTGCAATGCGATCGCCGCTGCTACCCGCCGATCCGCCGCTATTCGTCGCGCCGCGGCCGCCCCCCCAGACCCCGTGTGCTGCCTGGCCAATCAGTGCCAGGCAGCGCTGTGGGGTGGATTGGAGTCCCCTTTGACGTCAAGACGTCGGTGACGTCAACGCCCGTCGCCATGGTGACGGGGGAAGCCCTCCAGGAGATCCCCGGAGGCGATCGGAGGGGCTGGGGGGATGCCACTGAGCAGCGGCTATCATGTAGCGAGACCTTGTCTCACTACATAAAAATAATTTTTTATTTTTTTTTAAACGGATTTGCTGCCCCCTGGCGGATTTTTAGCAAACCGCCAGGAGGGTTAATCGTGTTAAAATGTATTTATAAAAAAATAATTCTTAGCAAAATGTACCCCCCAAAGAAAGCCTAATTAGTGGCGAAAAAAACAAGATATAGATCAATAAATTGTGATAAGTAGTGATAAAGTTATTAGCGAATGAATGGGAGGTGAAAATTGCTATGATGCCTAAGGTGAAAAATCCCCGCGGGCTGAAATGGTTAATAGACTTCCCAGCCTACACCTCTCAGACACTACAGCTGTCCCCTCCCCTGCTTACACCTCTCTGACACTGCAGCTGTCCCCTCCCCTGCTTACACCTCTGACACTGCAGCTGTCCCCTCCCCTGCTTACACCTCTCTGACACTGCAGCTGTCCCCTCCCCTGCTTACAGCTCTTTGATACTGCAGCTGTCCTTGCAGGTTTGGTCCTACACATCAATTGTTATGTATAGAGTGCTTGGATAGGCCCAAAGTAAAACTTGCACTGGGGTCCAAAGCTCCTAGTTATGCTAATGTGGAGGACTCAGAAGAATGTTGGTGTATGCAGCTACAAAGAATCATGCCTGGCTGACTTTTAATTAGCTGTAAGATCAGGAGCTGTATCCCTGTATCCAGAGATGACGGCTTTTGTTTGGCTAGCATGAGGCAAGCCTGTGTGTGACAGTGTTTATCATACTGACAGGTTCCCTTTAAGTGGACCTGAACTCTTGTACAGGACAAAAGGAAAACACAGAGAAATTCACCTTGTGTGTATTTAGAGAGTTTAGCCTGTCTAATTCCCCCCTCCTCTGCGACTAATCATCACTGTAATTTGATCTATCAGCTGAAAGCAGGAAGTAGACAGTGCAGATTTATTGCCGGATTTGTGTCAGCTGTAACAAAGAAATGTTTCTTTTTAAAGGTTATTATTCTGTTGCGTATCCTTTAGAGCAGAGAGGAAGTTCTGAGTTCAGGTTCCCTGTAATAACACACAGGCATGCTCGCATTGAATGTTTATACCCTTTTAATGGGGAACCCAATAGGTCAACCGACAGCAGCGCCTTTCTGCGACGCACGGAATGTAACCTATAGGAAATGACATCGCTGTTAATCTGACAGTCACAATCAAGTTCACGCTTAAGAAAGGGACAGATTTGACCTCGGAGATTCGCCGCGGCCCCCGGAATAACCTGATTTATTGGATCCAGTATTGATTCAAAAGGCCTTTTTCTCTTCCTTTCCTCTGCAGAGCTGAGTGCGGGCAAAACACAAAACTTCCCTCTCGTTCCTCAGCAAACAATGGAAACCGCGAGCGAAGAAACCGCGGCGAGCCCTTGAAGGTCCTGCAAATGACATATCTCTCTTATTTTCCGCGTTCCAATTTGCCGTTTATATACCCAGTTTTTCTGAGAAATCAATTGATTCATTATGAGGGCAGCCGGTGCTCCGAGGCTGACCCGACCTTGAACCCATCGGGAGGAAATGTAATTTTTAGGATCATAAAACGGTCGCTTTGCGACGTGCTGTCCAGAGGAAAGCTACTGAGTAATAATGGGAAGAATTTAGATTTACTGCAAGCTAATTTTTTTTTTTCCCCAAGAGCCTTTAATTCCTGGAAATCTAATTATAGAGGAATTCTCGGGCAAAAGCAGGCCATACTCTTACAGGTGTAATGTGAAATGAGCGTATTATGAAACCTTTCCCTGTCTCTTATCGATTGTATTTTCCTGCAAAGGCCGCTTACGAACGCAAGACGGCTCCACTTCCTGTGCTGCGATGACCATAGGAGTGGTAGTGATTCTATTCTCTGTTATCGTGGTGGATGAGATGCTAATTATTCTATCTTGCATGAAAATGTAATACAAACGGTATGAATTGAAAAATCTATTCAAACCCAACTGGGATGAAGTCTCGATCACCTCTGTCCTGTACACTAGAGGAATGCTACCAGTGCATTTCCCCATCCTCTACAGTTTTGAGTGGTACGATATGCTAAAAGTACCCTCCCCCCATTGCCCCTATCTATTCCCACCCCCTAATCACCCCATTCCCAATTCCCAATGTTAAAACAGAAACACAAAGCAACATCTCACTTTGAACTTAGCCTCAGAGAAAAATAGTAGCTGCCATATTTATTTCCTATTAAACAATACCTGTTGCCTGGCTGTCCTGCTGATCTCTTTGGTTGCAGTAATGTCTGAATCGCACACTTGAAATAAGCATGCAGCCAGTCGCACTTCAGTCAGACACCTCTGATCTGCTGCATGCTTGTTTAGGGGCTATGGCTAATTGTCAGCAGGACAGCCAGGAAATCTGCATTGTTTAAATGGAGATAAATATATCAGCCTCCATATCCTTCTCACTTCAGGTGTCCTTTAAGGCTAGTTACACACCAGGACGTTGCGTTTAGGGGACGTTATAGGGCACATAACGTGCCCCTAACGCAACGCCTGGTGCTCTCTGGTGTGGACGTCAGAGTGAGCCGCGTTGTGCAGCTCACTCTAGCGTCCGTGACGCGTACTATTGGACGCATGCGGCATCACGTGGTCCCGCCAGCCAATCGCCGCACAGAGCGGCCGCTCCAGGAAGTAAACACTGCACGTCACTGAGTGCAGTGAATATTAATTAGCCTTGTGCCTGGCCGCTCTCCACTCCTCCCCAACATGACTGAGCATGTGCAAACAGTCTAACGCGGCTTAGCCGCATAGAACGCACAGCATGCAGCACTTTGCTGCGTTACAATGTAACGCAACGTGGGCAGTGTAAACAGCCCACTTGTGTTACATTGCTGTGCGTTGGGGGAGCGTTACAGGCTGCACTAACGTGCACCTGTAACGTCCCTGTGTGCAAGAAGCCTTAAAAGTCAGACACATTATTTAGGAGTAATGAGTTTGATTTTGCGTATTTACAAGTTTAAAATCAAGTATGGCAGCCTCCATACACCCCTCACTTTAAGGGCATATTCACACTAAGGGCGCTTTCGGCTTTTAAGCGCCGACAATTTTCAAAATCGCCCTAAAAAGCGATTGTGCAATGAGAGTCTTCACATCTGAATGGTTCGTTTCCGATCCGCTCAGCAAAGCGCTGCCTGTTCCATTTTTAGGGGCAATTTGCCTCAATGGAAGGTATAGGAAAAAACGCTAAATGCGTGAAAAAGCACTGTGTATAGCGATTTCCCAGCGCTTTTAAAAATAAATACATTGTATTATGTATTTATGTATGTATGTATGTATGTATTTATGTATTATGTATCCGGGTTAAAGAGTTCACCTGCTGACTCGCATCAGGAAGTGAACAAAACAAATCACTCTGCAAAAGCGCTTAGAAACGCGCTTTACATAAAATCGCAACGCGCAGGTAAGTGCCAGGAGGCACTAAAAATCACGCACAAAATCGCAACACGCTGGCATCGGTACTTGCGATTTTAGATGTAGAAGGAAGTAGAAGCAACGTTGAAATCGCAATGCAGCATTACAACGCAACACAAAAAAAGAGCGATAACGCACATTAACGCTGCGTTACCGTGGTATACAGTAGATACAGTGAAGCATAGAGGCAATGAAATGTATGCCTCTCTGTATCTGTTAACGTCCGCGTTTGGAGGTAAATCCTTGCAGCAGTGAGTTCGCATAACGTAACATTTACAACGCAACGCTAACATCACACTGTGATTGTCGCATAGACTTAACATTAAAGTGCGTTAACCTGCATTATAATGACTTTATAACGCAGGGCAATAATGTCCCACTGTGAATGTGACCTTAAAGGGATACTGTAGGGGGGGTCGGGGGAAAATGAGCTGAACTTACCCGGGGCTTCTAATGGTCCCCCACAGACATCCTGTGCCCGCGCAGCCACTCCCCGATGCTCCGGCCCCGCCTCCGGTTCACTTCTGGAATTTCAGACTTTAAAGTCAGAAAACCACTGCGCCTGCGTTGCCGTGTCCTCGTTCCCGCTGATGTCATCAAGAGCGCACAGCGCAGGCCCAGTATGGTCTGTGTCTGCGCAGTACACTCCTGGTGACATCAGCGGGAGCGAGGACACGGCAACGCAGGCGCAGTGGTTTTCTGACTTTAAAGTCAGAAATTCCAGAAGTGATCAGGAGGCGGAGCCGGAGCATAGGGGAGTGGCTGCGCGGGCACAGGATGTCTGCGGGGGACCATTAGAAGCCCCGGGTAAGTTCAGCTTATTTTCTCCCGACCCCCCTACAGTATCCCTTTAAAGAGACTCCGTAACAAAAATTGCATCCTGTTTTTTATCATCCTACACGTTCCAAAAGCTATTCTAATGTGTTCTGGCTTACTGCAGCACTTTCTGCTATCACGGTCTCTGTAATAAATCAATGTATCTTTCCCTTGTCAGACTTGTCAGCCTGTGTCTGGAAGGCTGCCAAGTTCTTCAGTGTTGTGGTTCTGCTATGAATTCCCCCTTCCAGGCCCCTCTATGCACACTGCCTGTGTATTATTTAGATTAGAGCAGCTTCTCTCTTCTCTCTTATCTTTTACAAGCTGGATAAATTATCCTCTGAGCTGGCTGGGCTTTCACATACTGAGGAATTACAGACAAGGGCAAAGCTGTTTGCAGGAGAAAAAAGAGCAGCCTGAAACTTCAGTGCATGAGAGATGCAGGGGGAAAGAAACACACAAATGATCTCTTGAGATACAAAAGGAAGGGTGTATACAGCCTGCTTGTGTATGGATGTATTTTCTATGTGTGGACATACTGTACATCAACCTACTTCCTGTTTTGGTGGCCATTTTGTTTGTTTATAAACAAACTTTTAAAAACAGTTTTTAACCACTTTTAATGCGGCGGGGAGCGGCGAAATTGTGACAGAGGGTAATAGGAGATGTCCCCTAACGCACTGGTATGTTTACTTTTGTGCGATTTTAACAATACAGATTTTCTTTAAGGTAACCAGAAGTAAGAGGGGTTTGGTGGCTGACATTTGTTTCCCTTTTAAACCATGCATATTGCCTGGCTGTTTGGCAGAGAATATCTGCCTCTAGCAATAGACCCTGAACGAGCATGCAGCAGATCAGGTGTTTATGACTGAAGTCTGACTAGATTAGCTACATGATTGTTTTAGGTTTGTGAAGGAAACATTATTGAAGCCAGAGAGAGCAGGACAGCCAGGGAATGAGCATGATTTAAAAGGATTTAACGATGGCAGTCTCCATATCCCTCTCATGTCAGATTTCCTTTAAAGGACCATTGAAGCAAGATACACACGGAGGCTGCAATATTTATTTCCTTTGAAGCAATACCAGTTACGTGGCAGCCCTGCTGATCTATTTGGCTGCAGTAGTGTTTGAATCGCACTAGAAATAAGCATGTAGCTAATCCGGTCAGATCTGGCAATGATGTCAGAAATGCCTGACTTGCATATGCTTGTTTGGGGTCTATGGCTAAAAGTATTAGAGGCAGAGGATCAGCAGGCTAGCCAGGTAACTGGTATTACTTAAAGGAAATACCGGAAATAAACATGGCAGCCTCCATACGCCTCTCGCTTCAGTTGTCCTTTAAGCTCCCTTTAAAGGACAACCGTAGTGAGAAGAATATGGAGGCTGCCCTATTTATCTCCTTTTAAGCAATACCAGTTGCCTGGCTGTCACACTTATCTATTTGGCTGCAGTAGGGTCTGAATCACACCAGAAACAAGCATGCAGCTAATCTGTCAGATCTGACAATGTCAGAAACACCTGATCTGCTGCATGCTTGTTCGGGGGCTATGGCTAAAAGTATTAGAGGCAGAGGATCAGTAGGATAGCCAGGCAACTGGCATTGCTTAAAAGGAAATAAATATGGAAGCCTTTAAGCTGCCTTTAAAGACACAGGATAGCGCACTGCCCCTTTAAGACAGTGAAAGCGAGTATCAGACACCCGGCACTCTCATCCATTGTTTCGCTTCATTATGATGATTTCAGCGCTGTTTACAAAGCCCACGGGAGAGGCGGCTTTCCTTGGGAGACCATCGCTCTCGCATTAAGCAGAATTTCATCTCCATCTCCTATTTGTAGCTCCCCGATGTCCCGATCCACTTATTTGTCTGCAACCAAGGTACTTAATGACATCTTTATTTTTGCTTAACGCTACGACATGCAAACAAAACATCTACATGCGTCTTTGCGCGGTGCTCCCAGAAGACCGACTGTTTATTTGTGAAGATTCGATGTGTGAATCCCGCGGGGGCAGCTAAAGCAAAATCCCCAATCTCTGGCACTGAAGAGTCGCTAAATTATTGAAGCAAGCAGGACGGGAGTATCGCTGGATGTTCAGTGGGCGGCAAAGAAGCAGCAGCAGCATTGTGAGCACTCAACAGTTAAAATACCTGCTGCTGTTCTGATGAAATAGCCTTGTCTTGTCAGATCATCCTGCCTCGAGTGCTGAAACTGGATTCCTGCTGTCCAATCCTAACCCCTCCCTGTCTGGTGCCCAACCCTAACTCCTCCTGCCTGGTGCCCAACCCTAACCACTCCTGCCTGGTGCCCAACCCTAACTCCTCCTGCCTGGTGCCCAACCCTAACCACTCCTGCCTGGTGCCCAACCCTAACTCCTCCTGCCTGGTGCCCAACCCTAACTCCTCCTGTCTGGTGCCCAACCCTAACTCCTCCTGCCTGGTGCCTAACCCTAACTCCTCCTGCCTGGTGCCCAACCCTAACCTCGTCCTGCCTGGTGTCCAAACCTAACGCCCTCCTGCCTGGTGCCCAACCCTAACCCCGTCCTGCCTGGTGCCCTACCCTAACTCCTTCTGCCTGGTGCCCAACCCTAACCCCGCCCTGCCTGGTGCCCAACCCTAATGCCCTCCTGCCTGGTGCCTAACCCAAACCCCACCGGCCTGGTGCCCAACCCTAACCCCGTCCTGCCTGGTCCTCAATCCTAATGCCCGCCCTGCCTGGTGGTTCCCAACTCTAACCCCTCCATGCCTGATGCCTAACCCTAACCCCTCCAACCTCGTGCCTAACCCCTCCGGCCTGGTGCCTAACGCCCTCCTGCCTGATGCCCAACCCTAACTCCTCTGTGCCTGTTGCCCAACCGTAACCCCTCCTGCCTGGTGTCTAAAACCTCCTGCTTTTAGCCCAACCCAAACCACTCCTGCTTGACACAAAATTCTAACCCCTCCTGCCCGATTCCCAACCCCAACTCCTCCTGCCTGGTACCTAACTCTAACCCGCTCCTGCCTGTTGAATAATCCCCTCCTGCCTAATGCTCATCTGTAACCACTTCCTGCCTGGTGCCTAACCCTAACCTGTTCCTGCTGAGTATCCAACCCTAGCCCCTCCTGCTTGGTGCCTAATCCCCTTCTGTCTGGTGCCCAACCCTAACCCCTTCCTAACCGGTAGCTAGCCCTAACCCCCTTCTACCTGGTGCCTAACCTTCTGCCTAGTGCCCAACCCTAACCACTTCAGCTTGGTGCTTAACCTTAACCCCTCCCTGCCTGGTACCCAACCTAAATCTCTTCCTGACTGGTGCCCAACTCTAACCCCTTCCTGCCTGGTCCTAACCATAACCCCTTATTAAGCTACAACAACTTCTGAGTTCATCGTATTTCTTCTTACCCTGCCAACCGGAAGCCTCTTCAGCATGCAGCGCATTCACACCACTTGTCTAGAGCACAGTCTGTGGCGCCCCCTATATATGGGCTGACTCAACAAAACACGTCCTTTTAATAAAAGTCTCTTATTTCGCCATTATACTGTTTCCTGATCAGGATGCACATCCACCTCTGCCTGCCGCATATTTACATACATGAGAATTATTTTGTGCGTCTTTTTGTATCAAAATAACTGTTGTCTTTTCTAAAGTAAAGTTTGCTTTAAATCAGCAACTCGTGTGACTTTTCTAATCACCTTATGTGACTTCACTAATGTGATTCATTTGGTCCCATATTAGAGATCTAATTGCCTGCTGACAAGCCAATATCTCCTGAGTATGACTTACATCAGACAGTCCGTATTTCATCAGCAGTGCAGCCACACCTGGTGTGCGACTGGCGGCTGCCGAAATGTGAGGAGCAGCTCTTTACTCTTTACACACGGAGGAAGAGATAAAATGAAAAGAAACAGGTCAGATAACAACTGTATTTACTTTCCTAATCCAAATTTTTTTGTTTGTTTGTTTTCTTAAAGCTTCCAGTTTTAATTTATATTTGAAATCTAAAAAAGTAAGTTTACTACTTTATTGTCTCAGGTGAGTGACAGACTTTCATGGCTCAGAGCCAATCTCTATGAACTATTGAACTTTTTTATGTGTTAAAGAATAATTCTGCATGCCACACAAACAATCCCATACAAAGCTATGGGCCTTTTCCAGTACTGCAGTGTAACAGATCATATCACATTATTCTAATGCTACGTACACACATGCGACAACGATCGTTCGTTAAGAACGACGAACGAACTTTTAATTGATGAAAGAACGACCTAAGTAAAGATAGTTTTAAAATGTGTGTAACGATCTGATCGTTAGAACGAACGTTACATCACAGAAAGCAACTATTGCGCCTGCGCATAAAAATGAGAAGTTCCATGGAGAAATAGTGAAATGCGCATGTCAAGCCTAGTACGAACGATCGTTTCCAACGATGTACTACTTTTGCAAACGATCGTCGTTGGTTAAAATCCGCCGAGACAGAACTTTCTTTTGTAGCGATTTGGCTCGTTCGTCGTTTGCCTTAATAGTCGGTGGTTCGTTTTTTGTAACGATCGTCGTTGGTAAAGATCGGGGAACGATCGTTACAAACGACTATAGTCGCATGTGTGTACGCACCTATACTCACTGCATGCAGGCTCTATATTAAATTCAGAACGGTCTGGGCCTGCGCCTTACACTCCTGGTGACATCAGCGGGAGCGAGGATGCAGCCACGCAGGCGCAGTGTTTCTCAGACTTTAAAGTCGCAAATTCCGGAACTGAACCAGAGGTGGGGACCGGAACATCAGTGAGTGGTTGCGCGGGCACAGGATGTCTGCGGGGCATCATTAGAAGCCCCAGGTAAGTTCAACTCTTTTTTTGCCTACCCCCCTACAGTACTCCTTTAATGTTTAAGCTAAATGTTTTATTGAAAGTGTATGGAGGTGAGCCTATTGGAGGGATTGCGATTTTCAAAACTGCAAACACAGGACATCCAGCATTTCGTGAGCGTTTGAGCTCTAATGCATGGTATAGGAGTTTTTAAATGCCAGAAAATGCAGCACAAATAGACAACAAAATGCTGACACAAAGCTCTAGCGATTGCAATAGCACTTTGCGATTTCTAGTGCGCCCCTGGCTTTAAAGAGAAGATGAAAAGTTATCTCCTAGGAGCAAACTCAGGAGAAAGAAAGTAAATTGCATATAAGCCTGAAGGTGCGTACACACATGCGACTATAGTCGTTTGAAACGATCGTTCCCCGATCATTTCAAATGACGATCGTTTAAAAAAAAGCAGCCAACGACCATTAAGTCTAACGACGGACGAGCTAGATCGTTAAAAATGAACGATCTAGCTTGGCGGATTTTTTCCAACGACGATCGTTTGCAAAAGTACATAGTTGGAAAACGGTCGTTCGTACTAGGCCTGACATGCGCATTTCGCTATTTCTTAATGGAACGTTTTTATGCGCAAGCGTAATAGTTGCTTTATGTGATGTAACGTTCGTTCTAATGATCAGATCGTTACACACCTTTAAAAGCTAACTTTACTCAGGTCATTCTTTCATCAATTAAAAGTTCGTTTGCCGTTCACAACGAACGACCGTTGTCGTATGTGTGTACATAGCTTTAGTATAAAAGGAAACGTTCCATCTAAGTAGGCCGGTAAAAATACTTTAGGGTTTAGTCTACAAAAGAAGCTAGTATAGTTGAGGGGAGCCAGTGTGAAAGTCCATAGAAAATACTGTTACCGTGATTGGTTGGACATCACCCTCTCAAACTGCTAGGTTTCAGATAGGTTGAAGTTATAATACGCCCCTACTATTGGGCCAATTAACCCTTTAACAACCAATTTATTTAGAGGCTTGCAAGGGCCCCAGGCCAATTTACTTTAGCACATTTTTTTTATTTCTGGTTACATTTCCTTGCTACTAATTAGTACTGCTGTAATGTGTGTTCATGTCCACTTGTCACTAGAGGGCAGTGTGAGACAATAACAGAGGACGTCTGCTTTCAGTTTCTATATTTTCTGCTAGCAGAGCGAGATCAAAACATTCCAAGAATTTACAGCACAACGAGTTCTGCCGACTGAAGTCAAAAGCAGTGTGCTTATCTCAAATGAGATAATTCCTGTGAAGCTGCTAATGGGTTAAATTGCTTAAAGAAAACCTGTAATGAGAAAAAAGTTCAACTGGGGGGTACTCACCTCGGTATGGGGGAAGCCTCCGGATCCTAATGAGGCTTCCGCTGTCCTCCTGTGTCCCAAGGAGGTCTCGCTGTGCCCCTCCAAATAGTGGGGATGTAAATATTTACCTTCCCGGCTCCAGCGCAGGCGCAGTATCGGCTCTCTGCTCGGAGATAGACGAAAATAGCCGATCGCTGTCGGGCCGCTCTACTGCGCAGGCGCAAGTCTCCTGCACCTGCGCAGTAGAGCGGACCTGACGGAGATCGGCTATTTCTGCCTATCTCTGTGCTGAGAGCCACAACAGCGCCCCCGCTGGAGCCAGGGAAGGTAAATAAATGTAGCTTCTCAGGCTTGTCGAGGGAGGATTCCGGGACACTCTGGGGGAGCCAGCGCTGGACTGCCTGCAGCTACAGGGGAGGGGAAGCTTCATTGGGACCCTGAGGCTTCCCCCTCCCGAGGTGAGTACCCCCCAGGGGAACCTTTTTTTTGTTACAGAGTCTCTTTAAAGTTGTAGATGTTGCTGTGATAGGAGAACTGTTACCTATAGGCTTTTTTTTTTTGCTGGGTCAACTAAACCACATCAGCTCCCAAATATTTTAAAGCTTGGTAAGGTGTGTGTGTGTGTGTGTGTGGGGGGGGGGGGGGGGCATATCATTTTTGTAAATGTAAAACTGAGAATGGGTGGGAAATCTCAGAAGACAAACAAGAAAACTTGTGGAGGAGTTTTGAGGCCGGCATAAAGTGATGACTTGGGTTATAAACAATGGAAGGCTTTGAAGACAACCTATGACTGGAGCTGAGCAGAAGGACAGAATAAAATGCACCTTCATCATTTCTCATCCTCTGCTGAAAGCACACCATGATCCGGAGCCCTCATTATTAAATCACGCCGCCCTTAATCCCGTTACAGGGGTCAGCGAGGTGATGCCGTACGGTGCCGGCACACGAAGCCTCAGCACTTCCAAGAGGGTGGAGGAGGGAAGATGACCTGCCCGGGATCCCGCTTCAAAGACAAGCCAAGATTAAATCTGTCTCTTCTCTCTTATCCTGACATGAAGCTGCACAGAATTTCATGAAGCTAAAAGGCCATGCGTCTAGCAATATCGATATCCTGCGGGTGAAGCCTGCGGAGCGGACTCTACAAAGCCAGACCGGGAGACAGAGGAGGATGAAATGTCCACCTCGCCTTACAGGGTCAACTTCACTCCATGGTGATACTTCATCTGCGGTTATCAGCAAAAAGTAACCGTGCCATGCAAATCTACACTAGACATGGCCTATAATTCCAACTGGCAAGCAAATATCATGCAAATGGTATGCAGCCTAGAACTCTGTGTATGCAAATCAGCAGGAAGTGAATGTGATTGGTCCGGGTCAAAGCAATTGGCAATCTCCACTGATCCAGCCCATTAAAGGACACCTGTAGTGAGAGAATTATGGAGGCTGCCACGTGTATTTCCTTTTTGCATAACCAAAGGATCCAGTTTAAACTCCTAACCTACAAAGCTCACCACAATCCCTCTCCCCGGTACATCTCCTCACTAATCTCCAGATACCAACCCAACCGCAATCTCACATCTGCACATGAGCTTCTACTATCCTCCTCTAATTCCCCCCCCTTACATTCACATATACAAGATTTCTCACATGCTTCACTCCTCCTCTGGAATGCCCTCCCCAACATATCCGTCACTCGCCAACTTTTGTTACCTTTAAACGGTCACTAAAAACTCACTTGTTCCGACAAGCATATGCGCTACCTTAGGCCACTTCCCTTTGTCCTAAGACCAAATTGTAGTCCGACTAGATATCCTAATACACACTGGCCCATATGCAATTAACTTTTACTCAAGAGTTTTCTCCAAGGAGATAATGTTTCATCTTCTGTTTAAAATAACTTTTCAGTAATTTGTAAATTAAAAAGTATCAACAAGTAGGTGAAAGGGTACTATCAAAATTAGTTAGAGTGTGTTCTTGCTTGCGGGTGGCTTAAAAGGCATTTGATTGACAAGATGTGACAATATCATCTAGGAGATAAAGTGAATTGCATATAGCCCGGGGGCCCTCTAGTGCCCGCTCAGGGCGTTTTTGGGGGACCGGAGGGGTTCGCAACATAAGGGGAGAGCATTGAACATCGGCGGGGAGGGGCGACAGTCCCCACCCCCTCCCCTCGGGCTCTCCCCTCTGCTCTCCCCTCCAGCATCTATCACTGGCAGCAGGTGGCAGGCAAGAGTTGTGGTACACAAAAGCAATTCTCAGCTATACGGTTACACTGTGATCCACCCTTATTGGATATTAGTGGAATGTCTACTTCTTTACCATCGTTGATTGCGTGGTTCATCACAATGCGATGCTGATCTCGTGTGGAGGTCGTTCATTGAAGAGGTGCCCTTTACTTCCAATAGATGACGGGATCATGAATTCATGTCTAGTTCATGTTCTATTCATGTCTAAATCAAGTAGGGCTGTCCTTGGGCAGAGCACACAGCTATGCAGACGATAAGATTACCCCAATAGTATCGGATTTCAGAGCGGGTGCAGAGAAGTTCATAAAAAACTGCAGCCACTCACAATGCCGATATTATCAGGGGTGGCTTTCAGTAGTACCGGTGTGCAGCCAATCAGATCCTTCCTATTGTGGTTCCACGTTAAATTCCACGATGTGTTTGGCCAACATTTACATAGTGCCATCTTCTGCAGCACTTTACAGAGTATATATATGGTAGTCTTATTATTATTATTTATATAGTGCTGACATCTTTCATAGCGCTGTACAGAGTACATAGTCTTGTCATTAACTGTCCCTTTAGAGGAGCTCACAATCTAGTCCCTACCATAGTCATATGTGTATGTATGTATTGTGAAGTGTATGTATCATAGTCTAGGGCCAATTTAGGGGGAAGCCAATTAACTAATCTGTATGTTTTTGGGATGTGTGAGGAAACTGGAGTGTCCGGAGGAAACCCCCACAGACACAGGGAGAACATGCAAACACCTTACAGATGGGATTCAAACCGGGGACTCAACATTGCAAGGCAAGAGGTTTTTTAACCACTATGCCACCGTGCTGCCCATCTAGTCTTATTTATTATATTTATAAAGCACCAGCATATTACGCAGCGCTGGACATTAGTTTACGTTACAGACAATATTTAGGGTGACATACAGCAATAAGACAGTACAGAAATACAAGAAAAACCAGATGGATGGAGGGGAGCATGGAGATTAGGCAAGCTGAGTTCACTCAGATGCATAGCATGGGTGCACAGTAATGGAGGTGCATGATCAGGTAGGACACACAAGGAGGAGGACCCTGCCCAAAGGCTTACAATCTAAAGGGTGAGGTAGGGACACGAAAGGTAGGGGGCCAGAGTTAAGCTGTAGGTTTAGAGCAATTGTGAGAGGTGGTAGGCCAGAGTGAAAAGGTGAGTTTTGAGGGCCTTCTTGAAGATGTTGAAGGAAGTGGGCTGCCCTAATGGGTGGAGGTAGGGAGTTCCATAGTGTTGGAGCACCTCTTGAGAAGTCCTGGAGGCGTGCATGAGACTGGGTGATGCAGGGGGCAGTTAGGCAAAGTTCATTGGAAGAGCGGAGTGAGCGGCTAGGTGTGTACCTCTGAGTAAGATCGGAAATGTAGGTTGGACAGGTTTTGTGGACAGCTTTTGTCTTGTCAATAACTGTCCCTCAGAGGCAGAGCCGGGACAAGGTCATCCAGCACCCAAGGCTGAGACACCAAAGTGCGCCCCCCCATCCCTGCCACCCCAGCCGTCACACACTGATTGCTATTAGACTAAGAGGTGCCACAGGGCCCACAACCTCCCCAACACCTTAATATCTAGATATCTGGGTTGCAGTCACTGCCATGTATCCCTTTTTCTTATTTCTCTCTGCTTCAAACACAATTAGGAATGACAGCTGAATGAATTATGCGCCCCCTCCCACACTGCGCCCCGAGGCTGGAGCCTCTCCAGCCTATGCCTCGGCCCGGCCCTGCTCAGAGGAGCTCACAATCTCATCATTGCTGATGACTATATTACATATTGTTGCTGTTAGCGGTATGGCTGGTAGCAGATGTACAGTGAATGTGAAGACAGAAGCACCTCAGAGAAGACATTAGTAAGTGATTAGTGACTTGTGACAACCCAGGCACGCAGCTTCAGACAGGTCCTAACCAACGACGGGCAGTGAGGATGAAAACCAAAGGAAATATTCCTTCCCTGTAGAGTAACCAGATGGAAGCAGGTGGTCAAGAAACAAAGTTTTGACACAGCTTACTTTGGAACTTTTGGACTTAAAGGATACCCGAGGTGACATGTGACATGATGAGATAGACATGGGTATGTACAGTGCCAACCACACTAATAACTAGGCTGTGTTCCTTTTTTTCTTTGTCTGCCTGAACGAGTTAAATATCAGGTATGTAAGTGGCTGACTCAGTCCTGACAGGAAGTGACTACAGTGTGACCCTCACTGATAAGAAATTCCAACTATAAAACTCTTTCCTAGCAGAAAATGGCCTCTGAGAGCAGAAAAGAGAAAAAAGGGTCAATAGTTCATATATTTTAGCTCTGGCATACTTCAATGAATGTGTCATTGAGCAAAAACAATAAAATAGTTAAAACTTAAAAAGTAGATTTAAACATAAAATAAAACTGTGGAGTATCTTAAAAAGTCATTTTTAGGAGAATATAGATACAATTTTTTATTTCATTAGTTTATTTTCGCTTCAGGTGTCCTTTAAAAGAGTCCCCTAAAACAATCCACCCACATGACGCGTACGAGACTGCGGGGAGAGAGGATGCGGGGTGGACAGAGCTCAAGACCTGTGCAGCCGCACTAGCGGCTATACGGACTGCACAGGAATAAATTTAAAGTGGCAGTCCTTATGTACATCGGATAAGGTGACCCCGGGGAGGGGAGGGTCTGCTGCTCAGGAGCCTGGAGACAGACAATAAAGCACACCAAAGTGAAAGGGAGGGCTCGGGTGGTCTCCCAGGAGGAATGCACTTTGAAAGAGGTACATAACTTTTTTTGCAGGATTCGCATCATAAGTCCTCTAACAATCTTAAACAGTCTACTTAACTCACAAGTATGCACAGGCCTAAAACGGGAACACCATTTCCCCAGCTCAGTGTGACTTAGGGGGGGCCACAGGCTAATGGTCCACTTAGTCCTCGCAGCCTTCAGACCGCCTGCCTGGGTGCAGCAATGTGTGACTGAGTTCCACAAATAATAGCGCTAATAATAACACAACTATGAACAAGGATCCGGTGGGGATCTATTGTTAGGGAAAGAATTTATAGAGCCCCCTTTACAAGCAAGCCGAGCGTCTGGCGTCCCTGAATAGGCCTGACAGGTAGACGTTAAGCGACCGCCCGCTGTCTGAGTAGCAGGAGGGACTCTGCGCTGACGGCGCATTCCTCCGCACAATGGAATTATTACAGAGGGTGCCGAGATTCCCATTGTCGGGGTGACAGGCTCAGAATCCCGCGATGGAAAACTGCTCTGAATTCTGTCATTCCTCGGAGGGGGCTTTCAAACGCGGTGCCATTCCCTTTAAGCGAAAGCCAACATCCGTTCGTAACGAGACGTGACGTCCGTGGGATGTGGATGACAATGGAAGATAATTGTGATATTTATAGAGAGTTATGTCACCTCAGCTGTGCTATGCAGATCTGGCTTTCTATACGGCGACAAATTATCGTTTCTGTGTCAGGAGCGCCCGGGGGGGGGGGGGGGGCTATTAACGAAGATCGATAAAAGCCTCTCACAAGTGTTTAATCACTGAGCCCCATTCCAACAAGTTTTACCTGTAACGTTCAAAAATTGTGACTTTAAACCGGTCCCCTAAGGTGACAGGTGGCAAGCCAGCACGGTGGCATAGTGGTTAGCGCTCTTGCCTTGCAGCGTTGGGTCCTCGATTCGAATCCCAGCCAGGTCAACATCTGCAAAGAGTTTGTACGGTCTCCCCCTGTCTGTGTGGGTTTCCTCCTGGCACTCCGGTTTCCTCCCACATCCCAAAAACATACAGATAAGTTTATTGGCTTCCCCCTAAAATTGGCCCTAGACTAGGATACATAAACTACACGATAAATACACAGACATATGACTATGGTAGGATTAGATTGTGAGCCCCTCTGAGGACAGTTAGTGACAAGACAATATACTCTGTACAGCGCTGTGTAATAGGTCGGTGTTATATAAATACTTAAATAAAATGGTTTGTACAGTGCCAAGCATTCAAATAACTAGGCTGTGTTCCTTTCCTTCTTTTTCATACTACATTGTAAAATTGGCCAATCATAGGCCTATCAAAATTGGATGTGTGTACACAACCTAAAAACACAAAATTAGTTTTCTAAAATGCCTTTTGGTTGGAGCTCCCCTTTAAATTTTAAAAGAAATATGAATGCTTTAACCCCCTTGCTGGTCCAATTGTGTCGGTAAGGGGGCGGCGCAGCACTTTTTTAAAATGTTTTTTTTTTTTTTTTTTTAAATCATGTAGCGAGCCCAGGGCTCGCTACATGATAGCCGTTGACAAGCGACATCACCCTACCTAACCCGATCGCCGCCGGCGCTCTCTGAAAGCAGGAAATCCCGTTTAAAACGGGATTTCCTGCTGGGCTTCCCCCATCACCATAACGACGGGGCGGGATGACGTCACCGACGTCGGGACGTCAGAGGGAATCCCGATCCACCCCTCAGCGCTGCCTGGCACTGATTGGCCAGGCTGCGCAAGGGGTCTGGAGGGGGGGGGGGGCGGCGTGGCGGGTAGCGGTGAATTGGCGGTGAGCGGTGGCGATCGAAATATGCACGCAGCTAGCAAAGTGCTAGCTGCGTGCAATAAAAAAAAATTGTGAAAATCGTCCCAGCGGGGCCTGAGAGATCCTCCTGCGCAGGTTACGCCGAGCTGAGCTCGGCATAACCGGCAAGGAGGTTAAAGACACTAAGGAGGCGAGCAAGATGGCCGCACTTATGATTGGTGTTATTTAAAGTGGGATGAAACTGCATATTAACTGAAAAAATTAAAATAAATCGTTCAATAAAAAATTACTTATTTAGCGCCCACCAATCCTGTTTTTAGTGTTCAACGTCAGATTTAGAAGAAATGTGATATGAAAAAATAAAATAATATGTCTACTAGCTTCCATCTTTACCGTTTCAACTTTCTACATCACTTCTCGAGCTGTCGACATAGAATTTTCTGTAAACTTCCGCAAATGTTTGCGGACAGTCGAACCCGGCGAACCGCCATAGACTTCAATGGGCAGGGGAATTTAAAAACCTACAAAGACTGTTTCTGGCCACAAAAGTGATGGAAAACTTGGTTCAAGGGGTCTAACACCTGAACAGGGGGATGTCGGAGGGGGATCCATGCCTAAATTCTCACCAAACATTGCAAAGTTGACGCAGAGTTGGGTTTTAATCCCTAAAGGGCAGAAATCACATTGTGCACAGCTCTGGGTGTCAGTGGGCTGTGGAGTGTCACACACAGAGAGATACAATAGTACTATCAGAGTACAGTGACATAATAATGCACTGGAGTGGTTCTGTGCCTGCAGTGTAATGAGGTAACAGCAGTAGTGTGCACACAGCTCTGGGTGTCAGTGGGCTGTGGAGGGTCACACACAGAGCTGGGACAAGGTCCTCCAGCACCCAAGGCTGAGACACCAAAGTGCGCCCCTCCATCCCTGCCACCCCAGCCGTCACACACTGATTGCTATTAGACTAAGAAATGCCACAGGGCCCACAACCTCCCCAACACCTTAATATCTAGTTATCTGGCTTGCAGTCACTGCCATGTATCCCCTTTTCTTATTTCTTTCTGCTTCAAACACAATTAGGAATGACAGCTGAATGAATTGTGCGCCCCTCCTACACTGCGCCCTGAGGCTGGAGCCTCTCCAGCCTATGCCTCGGCCCGGCCCTGCACACACACAAAAAAAAAACACATGAGACCGATATGCTAGCTCTCAAAAGAGCTTTTTGGGGTGCTTTCACAGCAAGTGAGGAACAAGAACACAGGCCTAGCTAATGCTTTCCCTACCTATCTGCAGAAACTCAGACCCTGCTCTCACTAACAGTCAGCAGCCAGCAGAGGATTAATCCAATATGGCCACCGCAACTGCTTTTTGATAGAGGGGTGGGGGGTCCAGGAAGGGGTGCTAACTGATTGGCTGCCAGGTGTCTGCTGACTGTGAGGTAAGGGGTCAAAGTTTAGATCATTGATAATGGGAGAAAATTGAACATGCCAAATGTTCGCTGTTCGCCATTAGTCCGAACAGCGGATGTTCGCAGAAAACTGCTTGCTGCCGAACAGTTCGGGCCATCTCTAATCACTTCTGCCCTTGTCTTTTTCTATTAATTTTTTTAACCCTCCAGCTCAGTGCTAAATAAACATATTTTAAAGATTGTCCCTCCCTAACACTAGCTAGATAACTGGCTATATCCCTGTGTTGACTCTTAAAAAGGTGTGTGTGTGTGTGGGGGGGGGGGGGGCAGAGTGTTCTTTTCTTATCTGAAATGGGATGTTTATCACATTTGCATTTTGAGCTGAACTTTACTGTAACAACAACAAAAAAAAGTTTCCCACAAAGCTCAGCAAAGGCACATAGACCAGATTAAAAAAAAATCATAATAGTAATAATAATAATAGGTGACATATAGGGACCGGGGGGCATTTAAACAAAAAGGGGTTTACATGTATATTTTGGGCACTGACTATTTTTAGGCATTTTTTTTTATTTTTAGATGTTACAACCCCCTTTAAGGCCAGTACAGCTAATTACAAGTGATCCTTTTTTTAAGGATCTGCAAAGCGTTTCCATAGGTTTTACAAAAAATAGAAGACAAGATAACTTCTGAATGAAAAAAATAAAAATATTCCCAGTTTCAGACAACCCCTCCTTTTCTGAATTTGAGAACTTTAATTTTTGGAAGGCAGTCTCTCTTTCTGCGGAGTGCCAGAGGGTTGCCGTGCCTTTACTACGCCTGTCTCCACACCAGCCTATAACAAACACACTCTTCATGCTAATGCAACAGGGAGAGGCATTTTTTTTTCCAACTGTTAAATGTGCACTTTATCAAAAGTGACATAAAAAAATTAAAGATTTATGTGGCTTTTGTTGTTTGGTAAAAAACGCAAAGACTACAAAGATGACAGTTCCGAACCGCCAGAGCTTTCGCGGGGCTGCGGCGGCTAATCCACAGGCGATCTCACCAGCCGCAGATCTCTGAAAAAAAAAAACACAAAGGAGAGAACAATTCTGCCGCGATGTCTTTATCTGTGTTTAATTGTCTTTGTCAGTTTTTAGCAGTTTTCAGTACTCTGGTTACATAAGAGGCAGACACTAGGAAAATGCAATAGAAAAATGGAATAAAAAGATTGTCATGTAGATGAGTAGTCTGTGTGGTTCAGTCGGGGACAGTTTTGGAGGACAGGCTGTGTAGGACTGGACCGAGGGTGGCAAAGTTCAAAGGGCCCAAGGCTACCTTCCTGGGTTGAATCGTAGGCTGTGGTGCAGAGTTTTCTTCTTAGTTGGCTACTAAATAATAATAAGAATAATAAAGTTTTGTTCTTGGTGGGACTGTACTGCTGGGAGGAAGGAGTTTCCTTTTTAGTAGGTCTGTACTGAGGTAGTGGATTTTTTTTTCTTTGTGGGTCTGTACTGTGGGGTTAGACATTGTCCTAATGGAGGGTCTGTACTGTGGAGGTGGAGTTTCATTTATAGTGTGTTTGTACTGCAGGGGTGGAGTTTTCATCTTCATAGGTCTGTACTGCAGGGGTGGAGTTTTCTTCTTCATAGGTCTGTACTGCTGGGGTGGAGTTTTCTTCTTCATAGGTCTGTACTGCAGGGGTGGAGTTTTATTCTTCATAGGTCTGTACTGCTGGGGTGGAGTTTTCTTCTTCATAGGTCTGTACTGCAGGGGAGGAGTTTTCTTCTTCATACGTCTGTACTGCAGGGGGTGGACTTTTCTTCTTCATAGGTCAGTACTGCAGGGGTGGAGTTTTCTTCTTCATAGGTCAGTACTGCAGGGGTGGAGTTTTCTTCTTCATAGGTCTGTACTGCAGGGGTGGAGTTTTCTTCTTCATAGGCCTGTACTGCAGGGGTGGAGTTTTCTTTGTGTGTTTATAGTGCAGGGGTGGCGTTTTCTTCTTTGTGGTTATGTTCTGCGGGGCAGAGTTATATTCCTTGAGGGTCCATACTCTGGGAGTGGATTTTTCTTATTTGTGGGTCTGTAGTGTGGAGGTGGAGTTTTCCTCTTTGTGGGTCTGTACAGGAAGGGGGCGGGGTGGGGGGATTTTACTTTGTGGGTTTGAGACAGAGAAATTGGCTGTGTGTTAAGGAGTTAGATTTTATTTTTGATGATAAGCTCCATGTAGTATTTTTGGTGATTGGAGAGGACCTTACCATAGAATTCAGGGTAATACTGCCTATAGGGGTGTAAGAATGACCTTTGTGACCCTCGCCATTGGGGTTAAAAAACCCATCCAAAAAGTGGCTCTAACCCAAAATGTAGTTGACGTAAGCATCTCAAGTCTACTATATTTCAGCTAAGGGGCATTTTTTTGATGCTTTTTATTGACCTGATGAAGCGGGAGATACCCCAAAACATGTTGTCTGAACCTTTTGTGCAATAAACTCATCAAAATCTCAATGGTGTTTTTGATTGCTACATGTACTACTTCACCACAGGAAGGTAAGCTCACCATACCTTTCCTTTTTCTATTGTATTGTTTTATACCTCTTGGGTGCCTCCACCGTTTTGTGCTCACACCAGTGGGGGGCTGGTGAGGAAGTGGGTGGTCTGCCAAGTTTTCCTGGAGGGCCCTACTTACGTCACACCCCTAATGCATTTTTGTGGAAAACCACACAGCAAAGCACAACCCACTATTTTTCAGTCCTCTTTAAGCTACAGTGATGTAGGCCGAAAGGGGGAGCCACCCTCTGTCCGTATTGAGCCAAAGAATTTGGACACTTGCAAGTTAGTTGAAAAGTCTGTCTTGTAAAATGGTTTCTCCAAACTTCCTGTTTCCAGCTCTAAAGACGAAGCGAGTCTGGAAGGAGCAGAGCGTCATAATCAGTTAATGACAAATTGCTGGGAAGAAGCTGTTATTTTGGAATCTGAGTTATTAGCGGTAAGCGGCCCCAGCCACGCGCTCTTATTAGCAGCCCGCGCTCTCGCGCATATTCAGGCGGCACTCCTGGCGTCTCCGATGACACTCCAGTTCTTGGAAATTACAGAATGGCACATCGACGACGCCAAAATGACACAAACTCATTAGAACTTCAACGCTGACTGAGGAACAATAATAACAATGAGAAGGACGCGATGCCAGCGCCGAGAGGGGAATCTACTCCGGGGGTAATTAGATGGTGACACAACATGAAGCCAACAATTATTCCTGGGGAGAGGAGATAACTAAATGTCTCTGCTCTGACGAGGACAACAACACCCGTTGTTTATGCATGGCTGATGCCTAACTGTGCCGCTATCACCCATCTCATGGGAATGTGATACCCGGCCATGGTGGGACCACTGCGGATATCAAACTGGGTGATGAGAAGAATAAAGAAGCAAAAATAGGGTAGCAGGAAAAGGGCGCCGGTGGCTAGTGGACAATTTGGGGGCCTCCATAGACACTAATGCATTTATCGCTAAGCAGAGGAATGGGCGCACGATAAATATCGTTTTCAACATTGGAACATTAAAGTTTTTGAAATATGTTATCGTTTTAGAAACTTGAAACGTTATCGTTTTTGTCATATTTCATTTGTATGTACAGATTTTACATTAACAAATATATTATCATTTCTATGTGTGTAATGGTGTTTGTGCAGGGGATGGGTGGTTAAGGTTGGGCACCACCGGGGGGGGGGTTACGGTTAGGCACCTCAAGGAGCTGGTTAGCGTTAGGGACCACCAGGGGAGGGTTCTGTGTGAGAGTAGGGTTGGATTAATGCGGATCCGAGATGAAAAACTAACTAGAACAAGTAACTTGTCTATATATCTTATCTAAAGTTTAGTTTACACAGCATATCTAGCTGCAAACAGCTTCAAAAGTTTATGATTATTTATTCCTGTGATACAATGAGAGTGGCCAATCCATGTTCTGTTTGTCACATTGTCACAGACTGAGGGCTGGAGATGCCATCATCGTGCCTGTGTGTGAATTCAGTCCCCACTCCTCCTTCCTCCTCCCCTCTACCTCTGAAATCAATGGCTAGTAACCTTCTCCTCCTCCTGGCCAGACTGAGCTCCCATAAGCCCTTGTGCCTATGAGGCACAAAAGGAGCTGAGTATTAACCTCCTTGCCGGTTCAATTCCTCCGACAAGGAGGCAGCGCAGGAGGTTTTTTTTAGTTTTTTTTTTAAAATCATGTAGCGAGCCGAGGGCTCGCTACATGATAGCCGCTGAGTGGCGGCATCCCCCCACTCACTCCGATCGCCTTCGGCGATCAGAGTATGCAGGAAATCCCGTTGAGAACGGGATTTCCTGCAGGGCTTCCCCGGTCGCCATGGCGACGGGGCGAGATGACGTCACTGACGTCATGGACGTCGGGACGTCATAGGGAATCCCGATCCGCCCCTCAACGCTGCCTGGCACTGATTGGCCAGGCAGCGCAGGGGTCTGGGGCGGGGGGGAGCGGCTCGGCGCGGCGGATTGCGGCGGATCGGCGGCGAGCGGTGGCGATCGGAAGTTACAAGCAGCTATCAAAGTGCTAGCTGCTTGTAACAACAAAAAAATTATGCAAATCGGCCCAGCGGGGCCTGAGCAATCCTCCTGCGCAGGTTACCCCGAACTGAGTTCGGGATAACCGGCAAGGAGGTTAAAACAAAAGAAAAAAAAAAGTATTTGGCTTGAGAAATGCCCTATCTATATATATAAAATCGGATGTATGTGTGTGTGTGTGTATGTGTGTGTGTATGTGCCGCGATCACTCGAAAACGGCTGGACCGATTTGAACGAAACTTGGTATACAGATCCCTTACTACCTGGGATGATATGTTCTGGGGGTCTTGCGGCCCCCCTGCACACCTGGGCGGAGCTACAAACAGCAAATCAGATTTCACCCATTCAAGTCAATGGAAAAAATGGAAAAGGCTGCCATTCTCACAGTAATCAAGCCAGAGTCCCCACACTTGGCACAGTTGGTCACTTGGTGACTGAGGTTACAAATCCAGGAAAAGTGGGCGGAGCATAAAACAGCCAATCAAAATTCAGCCATTCATTTTAAATGGGAAAATGTAAACTGCAGCCATTCTTACACTGTTAATCGCAGGGTTCTCAAACTTGCCACACTTGGTCACTGGGTGAATAAGATTACGATTTAGGAAAGTGGGTGGAGCCTACAACAGCCAATCAAAATTCACCTATTGCGTTTAAAGGGGAATATTTAAACTGCTGCCATTCTTACACTGTTTATGGCAGAGGTTTCAGACTTGCTGCAGTCAGTCATTGGGTGACTGGGGTCCAAATTCACTAAAGGGGCGTGGCCAAAAACAGCCAATCAGATTTCTTTGCTGGATAAACTGCTTCCATTCACAGATTGTTGATGCCAGGAACCTGAAAGCTTACAAAATTGGTCATTGAGTGACTGTGTGACAAAGTTACACAAAGTGGGCGGAGCCAAAAACAAATTTTACTGGGAAAATATAAACTGCAGCCATTCTTACACTGTTAATGGCAGGGTTGTCAAACTTTGCACAGTTGGTCGTTGGGTGAATGAAATTAAGATTTTGGAAAGTGGGTGGAGCCTACAACAGCCAATCAAAATTCAACTTTTGATTTTCAAAGGGAATATTTAAACTGCTATCATTTTTATACTGTTAATAGCAGATGCCTCAACCCTGGTACAGTTGGTTACTGGGTGACTGGGGTTCAAATTCAGAAAGGGGTGGAGCCACGAATAGCCAATCAGATATACAAAGTATTGATAACAAGTACCCCAAAGCTGATAAACTTGGTAATTGAGTGACTATATGTCAAGGTTACAAAAAGTGGGCGGTGCCAGAAACTTAATTTTTTACATGGCAGGGTTCCCAAACTTGACGCAATTGGCCACTGGGTGCCTGGGATTATTATTCAGAAATGTGGGTGGAGCCTACAACAGCCAATCAAAATTCACCTATTGATTTTCATGGGGAATATTTACATTGCTACCATTCTTACACTGCTAATGGCAGAGGCCTTAAACCTGATACAGTCAGTAATTGGGTGAATGGGGACCAAATTCACTAAAGGGGGTGGAGGCACAAACAGCCAATCATATTTCTTAGATTGATTTCAGCCATTCTGTTATTGGCAGGGTTCTCAAACTTGACACAGTTGGCCACTGGGTGACTAGGATTAATATTCAGGAAAGTGGGTGGAGCGTACAGCGGCCAATCAAAATTCATCTTTTGATTTTCAAGGGGAATATTTACATTGCTGCCATTCTTGCACTGTTAATGGCACAGATTATTATACAGATAAGTGGGTGGAGCCTAAAAAAAGCCAATCAGAATTCACCAGTTGATTTTCAAGGGGAATATTAAAATTACTGCCATTCTTGCACTGTTAATGGCACAAGCCTCAAACTTGATACAGTTGGTCATTGGGTCACTGGGGTTCAAATTCAGAAAAGGGGATAGAGCAGGCACGGGCAAACGTGGCCCTCCAGCTGTTGAGGAACTACAAGTCCCACAATGCATTGCAGGAGTCTGACAGCCACAGTCATGACTCATAAAGGCAAATGCATTGTGGGATTTGTAGTTCCTTAACAGCTGGAGGGCCAAGTTTGCCCATGCCTGGGATAGAGCCACAAACCGCCAATCAGATGTGTTTCATTTCACTGGGAAAATACAAATTATTGATGCCAAGGACCAAAAGCTCACAAAAATGGTCATTGAGTGACTCTGTGTCCAGGTTACAAAAAGTGGGCGGAGCCAAAAACAAATTTCACTGGGAAAATGTACACTGCAGCCCTTCTTCACTGTTAATGGCAGGGTTCTCAAACTTTGCCAAGATGGTCACTGGGTGACTGAGATAAATATTCAGGGAAGTGGGTGGAGCCTATCATAGCCAATCAAAATTCACCTGTTGATTTTCAAGGGGAATATTTAAATTGCTGCCATTTTTACACTGTTAATAGCAGATGCCTCAAACCTGCTATAGTTGGTCATTGGGTGACTGGGGTTCAAATGCTGGAGAGGGGCGGAGCCACAAACAGCCTATCTGATTTGTTTATTTTCTATGGGAATATACAAATTATTGATGCCAAAGACCCCAAAGCCAGGGGCGTAGCAATAGGGGTTGCAGAGGTTGCGACCGCATCGGGGCCCTTGGGCCAGAGGGGCCCCGAAGGGCCCTCCCTCAACTACAGTATTAGATCTCTATTGCTCCTGTGCTCATAATAATGACTTCTATGGATACTTTGAATAGTGGTTATCATTAACAAACTGTTCCATCCTTCTTGCACCTCTTCCATCCCCTTCTTGCACCTCTGCCACTGTAGTTGCCATTGGTAGGTTTTGGTGCGCCGTATCAATTGTTATGTATAGAGTGTTTGGGGGGCCCCATTGAAAAACTTGCATCGGGGCCCACAGCTCCTTAGCTACGTCACTGCCCAAAGCTCACAAACTTGGCCATTGAGTGTCCGTGCATTAGGGTTAGAAAAAGTGGGCGGAGCCAAAACCGGTCAAATACATACACGGGCAGGCAGTTCCAGGTCATTAGTGGGCGGAGACAAATACAAATTTCACTGGGAAAATGTATACTGCAGCCATTCTTACACTGTTAATGGCAGGGTTCTCAAACTTTACACAGTTGGTCACTGGGTGACTGGGTTTAATATTCAGAAAAGTGGGTGGAGCCTACAAAAGTGAATCAAACTTCACCTATTGCTTCTCAAGGGGAATATTTAATTGCTGCCATTCTTGCACTGTTAATGGCACAGGCCTCAAACCTGCTACAGTTGGTCATTGGGTGACTGGGGTTCAAATTCAGAAAAGGGGGTGGAGCCAGAAACAGCCAATCAGATTTTTTTTTCATTTCAATGCAAATTATTGATTCCAAAGACAGCAAAGCTCACAAACTTGGTCAGTGAGTAATTGTGTGTTAGGGTTAGAAAAAGTGGGCGGAGCCAACACTAGCCAAATACATTCCCGGGCAACGCCGGGCAACCAGCTAGTAAACTATATGAAAGGAACACAATTATGCAATGAGTAAACGTTCATCTCGGATCCACTTTAAGCTGTATTCTTGAATTATGTAATGGTTTTTAAAGTAAATATCTTTTCGTTTTAATTATTTATTTGTTTTAAAATGGTATTTATAGTTAACCAATTTTGTTAACGATGTTTATTGTTACTAAGATTTCGTTATTCCCCCTGCGCCAATTTGTTATCCAGTCACACCTTTTTGTCTGCTTGCTTTTTTTTTAATGCACGAAAATATAGAGATGGATTAAGATGTAATCGCGCCCTAGACAAGGTAATACATTTAGGGCCCCCATGTGGTCTTTTTGGTAAGTTTAAAGAGAAACCATGATCGAGAACAATTGAACTTCATCCCAATCAGTAGCTGATACCCCCTTTCCCATGAGAAATCTTTTCCTTTTCACAAACAGACCATCAGGGGGCTCTGTATAGCTGATATTGTGGAGAAACCCCTCCCACAAATGATGTCAGGACCATGGTCCTGCCAGTTTCCTGTCTGTGAATCTCATTGCACAGTGGGAAATAACTGTTTTACAGCTGTTTCCAACTGCCAAAAAAGCATGCAGCATCTCCTTCCACTGATATCACCTGCCAGCAGTAAAAATGTCACCATGTGATAAATGTCAGAATGTAAGTCAGGGAGTGGAAACATTTTACAATGGGCAAACACTGACTAAATCATTTATACATAATTATTGTAAAAACAGTTTTTTTATTACATTATTTTCACTGGAGTTTCTCTTTGAGTGGAGAGAGGTCAGAGAGTTGGCCCCTTGACACCCACAGGCCCCAGGCCCTTGCCTAGGTTGCCTGGTGTATGATCCTGCTCTGAGCAAACAGAGGTTACACACTGTGCTTATTTAATTTAATACAATATTACTTTAAATAAATCTAGCATCAGGCTTTTTATTTATAGCTCTGTCCTTTTGGAAAATTTAGAAATAGCTGTTGCATCTCAAATATCTGCAGCATATAGTGACCTGCCGCCCCTCCCATGAGCATACAAGAGGAAGGGCAAGTGCTCTGTCAACGAAGGCCACACCTCCCAGCAGTCTTTTCTATCAGGAGGGTATGGCTTTAGACTGGCCACCTCCCCTTCAATTGCCTGGACATGCAGGAATGAGAGTGACTGTGCTGTCATGTCAGCTGAAGCCACACCTCCTTAAAGTCTCCTAGCCTATCAGCTGAAGCCACACCTCTTTAAAGTCTCCTGGTCCGAGCCTACTGGGAGGCAAGTTTTTAGATGAACCCTCCTGTTTATTCACATAGATATGCAGAAAGAAGAGCGACTGTGCCGTTTGTTAAAACCATACATCTTTGAGATCTCCTAGCCTATCAGGAGGCATGGGTGTGTGATGCAGTAGATGCTAAAGATTTATGCTTTGTCTAAAGCACTTTCTATTAATTTATTCTTTTTTAACCCTAAACTTTGGTTTAGTGATGTCTGGCTAACTGTTCTGTTGCTAGCTTAGCGGCCTGATGGGAGCATAGTGTCTACAAAAATGGTAAATTCCTTATGAGCCATATGCACTTTGGGTCCTACGGGAGAAAAGCGCTTTACAAATGTTATGTTGTTGTTAAACCAGAGCTCATTAACCACTACATCCAGAGGCCAGTGTTATGATTTCCAGTACGCAGCAAATTTTAAATCGCGACCCATTCTCAGCCTAAAGCAGATGCAGGGCCTGTATGCTGGCTGCACACACAATCCCTTTATCATTTGAATGGAAACTAGGATACTGTGATCATGTGACCAGGTCAATTTTCAATCAGCAGAGATATGTGGCAACCCCAAATTAAACAGTTCTCCTTTTTAATACATGAGTGACATGGTCTCCAGTCCTGTGTAACCTTTTATCAGTGCAAAGTCACCTCACCTTGCTGGGTGGAGCTGCACAATCTACTGTTGTGTTGTGGAGTACCAGAGATATATTGCAGTGCACCAAAAACGTATGCCTGAGCAACGTGCAGATGTGCATCAACCCCCAAGTCTTATCTCTGCCTCAGAGCTCCCCTACCAGGAACGTTTACACTAAAAACTCAAATCAAGGTCAAACAGTCAGGCAGTGCTGTGAAATGTTCAAAGTTCTTCCCTAGGAATGGTTAACGAGATGAAGAAGATATTTCCAGAACTGCATGCAAACCTTATGGAAAATTGTGAATAGAGATAGAAAGCACAAACCGCAATGGAAATCCTAAAAAAGGAAGAGGTCCTAACCTTTCCATAATGAATCCACAACCAAAATAAAACACTTTTAGTAGAGTGATAATTTAAAAAGTAACTTCAATTATATTTAGGAGTAATACATTATTGAAAGCGCCTCTCCCTGCCCGCGTCCCTCCTCTCCAATCAGCGGGGAGGGAAGGGATGTGGACAGGGAGCGGCAACATAGAGGAGGCGGGGCAGCGGCAAGAGTGATAGGGCAGAGCTAAACAGCCTGCTGGTGACACACTGCGTGTTGCTAGCACGGCATTTGATTTATGGGGCCAGCGGAGCACGCAGGAGGGGCCTGGGGGGGGGGGGGCACTGTATACCAACAGAGGCTGAGCATTATATGCAGACCCAGCCTCTGTGTGCTAACTAATAAGATTCTTAGAACCCACCTCGGGTTCTCTTTAAAGTGGACCTCTTGCACAGGACAGGGGGAAACAGATAAATGCACCTTGTATGTATTTAGAGAGTTTAGCCTGTCTAATTGCCCCTCATCTGTGACTAATCACCACTGTAATTTGATCTCTCAGCTGTGTCATAGGCTGTCATAGGCTGGGAAAGAATTAAAAATAAATAGGGAAATTTAATTTAAAAAAAAATTATTAAAAAAATAAAACACGGGGGGGAATCATACCCCACCAACAGACCCCACCATCAGACCCCACCAAAAGACCCCACCAACTGACCCCACCATCAGACCCCACCATCAGACCCCACCATCAGACCCCACCATCAGACCCCACCAACAGACCCCACCATCAGACCACACCAACAGACCCCACCACAGACCCCACCATCAGACCTCTCCAACAGACCCCACCATCAGACCCCACCATCATACCCCACAAACAGACCCCACCATCATACCCCACCAACAGACCCCACCATCATAACCCACCATCATAACCCACCATCAGACCCCACCATCAGACGCCACCATCAGATCCCACCAACATACCCCACCAACAGACCCCACCATCAGACCCCACCAACAGAGAGTTCTGTGTGCTGAGCTGTGCTGCCCTACTATGAGGCCTTAAAGCTGCAGTGGACAATTTAGCAAAAAATGGCCTGGTCTTTAGTGGGAGTTTAGCACTGTGGTCCTCAAGTGGTTAAAAATGTTCCTCTATATGATTTAAATTCTGAAATGTTATCCCAATGCGCAAAAACTAAATTGCTAAAGTAATACTGTAAAAAATAAGCCATTTTATTCATCATGTAATACTCACCAAAGTTCCTCTTTAGCATCGGCCTTCATTAGGAGGCCATGAAAGTGAACTATTGTGCGTAGCCATTGTCTGAGCACACAAGACCTTCAGTGAAAACTCAAGTGCTTCAGAACAAGTGCCTGTCTTTGTAGCTATGAAGCCATTATTCCCATTTATCCCAAAAAGGGGGTCAGTCATACATAAACTGTACACAACTATCTGCGGCATGCCAAAAAGGGTACAGAAAATGATTGCCGTAATTTCCAACCAAATAAATTATTCACCAGCACCCGTCTCTCGCTATCAAGTCATTAACACCAAGAGTCCCCATTCCAAAAAAAAAAAACGGTTTTATGAAGGCAGAAGACCCGGCTTTCATCTCGTCGCTTTGAAGGCGCCTTCATTGCAGCTGAAGAAATTTATTTTTATTGAGTGGGGGGGGGGGGGGGGGGGGAGGGGGGGAAATAAAAAAAACTGAAAAACAACTTAAAGCACTGAGCAACAGGGATGATAAAAATGCGGCAAACATGCCTGTGAAGTGCAGAAAATATGCCTGTGAAGTGCAGAAAATAGATATCGCCGCAGCGGAGATGAAAGCACTCAGTCATCCGAGCCAGCCTTGCAGCTTTAACCGGAACGGTAATTAACAGGCGCTAAAAGACTCGATTTCAGGACATTTGCTCTTATGAGAGAATATGGAAATGCGGGCATTCATATTCAAGGTGTGCGAGTGTGTTCATTACATGTTCCCAATGATGAGCCTCTCTATTACTGCACAACGCGGGGAAAGGGGAGGCAAAAATCACCTGATAATTATATTAGTTTACCGGAGATTTTTTTTTTCTCCCTCGGAGCTTGTAGCTCAGATGTGGCGGCTGGCGGAGTGCAGAACATACCTCCCAACTTTTTGAGATGAGAAAGAGGGACACTTAAGCCACGCCCCTGCCACACCCTGATCACGCCCCCGTCACACACCCTAGTCACGCATACCATAAAGATTTCATAAGAAAAATGTTGTTTTATAATTTAAACCACACTGGCCCTTTCTATCCTGGTTCATTTTCCTTCATATTAACATTTTAAAATTAGCAATCTATCAATTTAATGGATGGGAATAAAGATTAGAGTCAAACACATTTTATTAGTAGAGAAATATATATATTTACATAGAAAGATGGACAAATGAGGTGGAAAGAGGGAGAGAGGGACGGGGCTCCCAAAGAGGGACTGTCCCTCCAAAAGACGGACAGTTGGGAGCTATGGATGTGAGCCTGGAATTTTGGCTATAGCAGCCCTTAGTCAGTAATTTTGCCGCCGTCAAAACAGAGGGCCCAAATTATGATAAACACAACGTATTTGTGCCTTACCCCCAAGGAAATGGTGGCTTGGAGGGGGAATATTCATTAACAGCGCCAGGACTTTTTCAGAAACAGGGTGAGCAGTTTTTTCCGCTTTACCCTGCACCCAAATTTCCCGGTGCCTGAAGCTTCCAAAAAACAAAACACAATAGGAGAGAGAGCCATGCCCACACATTGCATGTCGCTGTGTCAATATTTCAAAGATTAAGATCCTTGTGAGTTTTGTGTTGCAGGCTTAAAGAACGGAAATATTGCCCAAGTGTTTTAAAAAAACAAATAAAAACACTGTTTAGGTGGCGATGCCGTGTCCAGATCTGAACACCATGGAAAGCAGAACATGGAAATTGGTTTGGGAGACAGTAGAAGCATCCCGAAGGAGACTTTGCTGTTTTCGTGCTCAAATACCCAGAGGAAGATGCTTCCCTCTCCCTGTCAAACTGTCTCCGCCAAGGCTGCAACTCGGAGCCCTAATTCCCACCTCACCCAGTACAAACACCATGATGCGGACAACATGGAGGGAGGGAGAAGAGCGACGCTGCCTCCTCTTGCCTCGCGACATGGCATGTAGATGAGCGAAACCAGGCCGGTCACTGGTGGACTGCAGACACCACGATGAGGACAATGTGGAGGGAGAAGAGTGATGCTGCCTCCTCTCGCTTCGCGACACGGCAGGTAGATGAGCGAAACCAGGCCGGTCACTGGAGGACTGCAGACACCACGATGAGGACAACATGGAGGGAGAAGAGTGATGCTGCCTCCTCTCCCCTCGTGATAGGGCATGCAGATGAGGGGAACCAGGCCGGCCAAAATATACAACTTTAAAGAGGCCCTGTAAGTGACAGTAAGTCAAATGTAGTAAATTATTCAGGGTATCCATTTTTACAGGAATGTTCCTGGTTTCAGGACATCAGAAACACTCATAGCTGTTTATTGCTGTACATTAGTATGTAGCCCCACTTTCCCAGTCATGCTTAGGCTGATTAGCTATGTGTAATTCTCCTCCCAAAGCATTCTTGGAGACAAGGCATTATTTTTGCTGGCTTTGGAATTCTCAGAAACAAACATTCTGCAGAGCTGCACCTAGCAGAACTAAAGACATCACCACCTTTTTCAGAATGTATATCAGGGTTAGGAAAGATTTTACAATGGGCAGAGTAACCAAGCAGCTCGGGGAGACTCAAACCACTAGGAAAGTACAGTAGACTAAAAGAGACCGAAAAGTCTTTGATTTGGCTTCTTAAAGAAGAAGGTACAAAGGGGGAAAATTACTAAATCATTGATAAATGCATATTGTAAAAGAATAAGCAATTTTAATCTTTTTGTTATTTTGACTGCACTTCCTCTTTAAAGTGTACCTAAGATGGGGCCCACGCAATAAAATATACATACCTGGGGCTTCCTCCAGCCCCCTCCGGCCTGATCGCTCCCACAGCGTCCTCTTCTCCCTTCTCCATTGGCCCGCACCTGGCCCCCAAACATCCTGCAGTCGGGGCCAGTCGGCGCATGAGCTGTCCAGCCAGACACACTCCCCTGTCTTGCTCCCTTCAATTGGCCCCGGACTGGAGGACCAACAATTGCGAGCAAACAGAGGAAAAAAAAGAGGACACTGTGGGAGTGATCAGTCCGGAGGGGGCTGGAGGAAGCCCCAGGTATGTATATTTTATTCCTATGGCCCCATCTCAGGGTCACTTAAACTACATAACGACCGCGTCACGCCAACGGGCGTGACCGCGGCGGCAGCCCCAGGACCACCTAACGCCGATTGGTGTCAAGTCCTGGGGATGGATTTTGCAGGAGATCGTGCACGCTCATGCTCCGCCTTCAGTCTCCCAGCGCGATCGCCGCTCGGAGACTGTTAGTCTGTGAAACCACCATCTAGTTAATACAGTGCTGCGATCTAAGGCAGAGCTGTACTTGGGACTACCGTGTGACACGGTTGTCCCCCTGAGGCACACAGGAGCGTTTGGCAGTGATGGGCTGAAGCCTATCACAGCCGATCGCTGTGATAGGCACACTGAGGTACGGAGGGGGGGGGGGGGACAATAAAAATGTAATAGTAAAATAATAATGTAAATATTTACCAAAAAATAAACATCTAGGGTGCGATCAGGCCCCACCAACAGAAAACTCTGTTGGTGGGAAAAAAAGAAAGGGGGGGGGGGGAATCACCGGTGTCCTGAGTAGAGTTGGGCCGAACCTCCGATTTTAGGTTCGCGAACCCTGTTCGCGAACTTCCGCGAAAGGTTCGGTTCGCGAAAAAGTTCGCGAACCGCAATAGACTTCAATGGGGAGGCGAACTTTGAAAGTTTAGAAAAATTCTATCAACTGGAAAAATGATAGTAAACATGTTTCAAAAGCTCTAATACCTGGAGCCACACCTAATTGAGTGAAATACACATCACTGCTGGAGGACCCCACCCACCCACCCTCCCTCCTCCAAGCAAGGTCCTTTATACCATTTGCCTGCCTACACTAATTAGTTATGGGACAGCTGCTACACACTCTGCTAGGGAGATTTTAATTGGCCTCCTCCCTCCACCCTCCTCCCTCCTCCTCCCTCCTCCCTCTTCCCTCCTCCTCCCTCCCTCCTCCCTCCTCCCTCCACCCTCCTCCCTCCACCCTCCTCCCTCCACCCAACCGTTCGGCCCATCTCTAGTCCTGAGTTGTGTGGTCCTGCAGCGAGCCCTTAAAGCTGCTGTGGCCATTTTTGTGAAAAATGGCCTGATCTTGGGAGGGGGGGGGGGGGGGGGGGGGGGTTGTAAAGCCTGTGGTCCTGAGCCTGAAGTGGTTAAGTTCTATTTGTATCCCCATAAATCTCAAGGGCATTCATGTGACATCACAGCTCTAGAATCCAGGTTTATTTAAACGAATAAAGTTTGGCAAACCGCAGGAAGCACCGTAGAGGTATACACATGTGGGACGGGTTAACAAGGTTCTTCTCTCTGTTCTTTATTCCAGGATCCTGATTGGACCATGAATACGCTTTGGGACCTCTGGTTCAGATTATAATTAACAGCCTCTTTCCTTTTAATTACACTAATTTTGGCCACAGGCTAAATATATTATAATTAACATATCAGTTACTGCAAATTAGGTACTTGTATCAAATATAAAAATAGTACCAATTAAAATAGGGGTTGGCAGCAAATGCTTTCGCTAAAGATGATAAGGCTCTTCCCACAAGTAGTTCACTGGTGGGTGACCTATAGCGGAGGGGTGACGTGCTTCATACTCAAGTGATGTTGCTGGTCCTTAGTAAGTGGGAAGAGGGACATTCATCTTCCTTCAGAGTCGGCTTCTCATGAATGAAGGAGGAGATGTCGGAAGAGAAGACAATGGAAAAGGAGATAGCGCAGACAAAACATAGGAGGAGGCGGAGGAGGAGGACATGGAGAAGACGATAGAGAAGACAAATCATAGGAGGAGGAGGACATGGAGAAGGAGATAGAGAAGACAAATCATAGGAGGAGGAGAAGACCATGGAGCAGGAGATAGAGAAGACAAATCATAGGAGGAGGAGAAGACCATGGAGAAGGAGATAGAGAAGACAAATCATAGGAGGAGGAGGACATGGAGAAGAAGATAGAGAAGACAAATCATAGGAGGAGGAGGACATGGAGAAGGAGATAGAGAAGACAAATCATAGGAGGAGGAGAAGACCATGGAGGAGGAGATTGAGAAGACAAATCATAGGAGGAGGAGAAGACCATGGAGGAGGTATAGAGAAGAAAAATCATAGGAGGAGGAGAAGACAAATCATAGGAGGAGGAGAAGACCACGGAGGAGGAGATAGAGAAGACAGATCATAGGAGGAGGAGAAGACCATGGAGGAGGAGATTGAGAAGACAAATCATAGGAGGAGGAGAAGACCATGGAGGAGGTATAGAGAAGACAAATCATAGGAGGAGGAGAAGACTATGGAGGAGGAGATTGAGAAGACAAATCATAGGAGGAGGAGAAGACCATGGAGGAGGTATAGAGAAGACAAATCATAGGAGGAGGAGAAGACTATGGAGGAGGAGATTGAGAAGACAAATCATAGGAGGAGGAGAAGACCATGGAGGAGGAGATTGAGAAGACAAATCATAGGAGGAGGAGAAGACCATGGAGGAGGAGATTGAGAAGACAAATCATAGGAGGAGGAGAAGACCATGGAGGAGGTATAGAGAAGACAAATCATAGGAGGAGGAGAAGACTATGGAGGAGGAGATTGAGAAGACAAATCATAGGAGGAGGAGAAGACCATGGAGGAGGAGATTGAGAAGACAAATCATAGGAGGAGGAGAAGACTATGGAGGAGGAGATTGAGAAGACAAATCATAGGAGGAGGAGAAGACCATGGAGGAGGAGATTGAGAAGACAAATCATAGGAGGAGGAGAAGACCATGGAGGAGGAGATTGAGAAGACAAATCATAGGAGGAGGAGAAGACCATGGAGGAGGTATAGAGAAGACAAATCATAGGAGGAGGAGAAGACTATGGAGGAGGAGATTGAGAAGACAAATCATAGGAGGAGGAGAAGACTATGGAGGAGGAGATTGAGAAGACAAATCATAGGAGGGGGATGAGAAGACCATGGAGGAGGAGATAGAGAGGACAAAACATAGGAGGAAGAGAAGACCCCGGAGAAGGAGATGGAGAAGACAAATCATAGGAGGAGGAGGAGAACATGGAGGTACAGTTGGGGGGAGAAATAAGAGGAGAGATGGGGAAGAATGTTAAAGCGGACCCAAACCGAACATTTTTTTAATTCAAAATATTTAGGTGCACCACTCTGACACATACGAAGCTAAATAAACACTCCTTCAAGCCTATGAGCATTTCAATGCCTGCTTTTCACCCTTCTCTCTTCATAACTAGGGTTATACAGGTGGCAGCCATTAGCAATTCCTCCTTTGCTGGACACCTACTTCACCAGTTTGCCGGATTCTGTCCCGGCAATATGAAAGGAAGGGAGGGGTTCCTCCAATAAATGTAAAATATTTTATATTTGTCATCATGCAGCTGAAAAAAGGCTGCTATTTATTATTATAAGTTAGAAAATAGATTTTATTTCTGAAATCTTGTATTTTTAATGTGGGTCCACTTTAAGGAAGAAAAAAAAAGAACAAGAAAATGAAAGAGGAGGAAAGAAGAACACAGGGGAGGGGCGGGATGATGCAGAATTCCGATTCTGCGGAAATTCTAATTACCGCAAATTCTGATTACTGATTTCCCCAGAAAGGGGGTTTGTTTGGTCATTTTTGTTAATTGATAAATAAATGTTTTTGTGGAATACGCTATATTTACCGGATGTGTGCTATTATGCAGACATCCTTTATACACTACTTAATTCTCTGATTGGCCAAATACTTCCAATTCAGAAGCATTGAAGCAATCACAGGATGCAGAATTATTCAGTGGAAATCTGAATACCATGGAAATGTTAGACCAGTCACAAGACTTGGTAAAACCTGGTAGTATCCGAGTCTAGTGATTGGCCTAAAAGTTCTGTGGAATTCTGAAGTCCCCAGGAAAATCTCCACGTTCTCTCAGTCAGACACCTGTCAGAAAAATGTGTCCCGCATGCTTGTTCAGGGTCTATGGATAAAAGTATTAGAGGCAGATGCAGAGGATCAGCAGGGCAGTCAGGTGATGTGCTTTGTTTAAAATTAAAAAAATATGGTAGCCTCCATATTTCTCTTATTTTAGGTTCCATTTAATGAAAATACTGCAAAGAACAGTCATGGCCGAATGCAGCAGGGGCTGGCACAGTCATCCAGTCAAGCTGCCAAACGTGACCTGCAGCAGTCAGGCAAGTGTCTGGGACTCAGGGGATGAAGGGGTAGCTTACCGTCTGTGACCTGAGCTGTCACTCTTCACCATCAGCCGCTGTGTTTTAACATCTTGCTAATTTACAGGAACTAAGTCTGAAGAAGACTTATTAGCTGAAAGCTTACTTTTTAATTTTAAGTTAACCATAAATTCGGGGCACCTTCCAGGTAGAGGCAGAGCTTTGTGCAGTAGCTCTGCCTCTGCTCCAGTCAATCCCTAGGGATCTCCACCTCCTCTTGCCCCACTCAGTCTTTCACAGAGAAGGGTGGGGAGAGGCAGAAGGTGGGGAGAGGCGGAGATCCGCTGAGATCGACGCAACTGGAGGCAGAGCTACAGCACTAAGCTCTGCCTCCCTGGGCAGCAAAATCGGGGGTATTAACCATTTAAGCCGCCTGGACATGGTTGTCTCATCCGGGTGGCTGCTGCTGTGCTTCTGCGCCCGCGCGCTCCCCTGCCATTTCCCCATCCCCCCGGTAGCCCGGAGAGCAATGAATGGGAACATAGTTCCCCATCAATGATCTAAGTCCCTAGCGAAAAAAACGTATCAGAGGCCGCGGTCTTTCTGATAAAAAAAAAAAAAATTCCCGTCCTTCCTTATGCTTCCTGGAAGAAAGCACTTCGCTTTCAGGGCTAAAAGAAAAAAAAATCACTGCGGCCATCTTGTGGCCAAATAGATTACATACATTTTTTTAATTAAATAAACCCACATTATCACATTTTAAATTAACTGTTTACCTCCCACACCAAAAAGTACCCAAATAAAAAATTTTTATGCAAAAATTTTTTTACAATACTAATAATAATAAACAAAAAAGTTACCCAAGGGTCTGAACTTTTTTAATCTGCATGTGAAGAGGGTATATTGCGAACATTTTTTAAATTATAAGCTTGTAAATAGTGATGGACGCAAAACTGAAAAAAATGCACCTTTATTTCCAAATAAAATATCGGTGCCATATATTGTGATAGGGTAATAAATTAAATGGTATAATAACCAGGACAAATAGGCAAAGGAAATCCATAGGTTTTAATTATGGTAGCATGTATTATTTTAAAGCTATAATGGCCGAAAACTGAGAAATAATGAATTTTTCTCAATTTATTTCTTAATATTCCTGTAAAAATGCATTTAGAAAAAAATAATTCTTAGCAAAATGTACCACCCAACGAAAGCCTAATTGGTGGCTGAAGAAACAAGATATACATTTCATTGTGATAATTAGTGATAAAGTTATTGGCGAATGAATGGGAGGCGAAAATTGATCAAATGCATAAGGTGCATAATCCCTGCGGGCTGAAATGGTTAATTGATCGTTCTGCCACAGGGATGCAGCGTTTCAGATATGGCCTTATTGCTGAACAGGACTGCCTAGTAAAAAGAGGGTTTTTTTGGGCTTCAGACTCTCTGTAATAAGCATATTTGAATGCATTGACTGGTATCAATAAAAGCGTGTGTTTTCAGCGAACACTTGTCAAAATCCGCCAGGGGGCAGCAAATATGTTTTAAAAAAAAAAATTTTTCGTGTAGCGAGACGAGGTCTCGCTACATGATAGCCGCTGCTCAGCGGCATCCCCCCAGCCCCTCCGATCGCCGCCGGCGACCGGAGATCAAGAGATCCCGTTCAAAGAACGGGATCTCTTGGAGGGCTTCCCCCGTAGCCATAGCGACGGGTCGTGACGTCAAAGGGGACTCTGATCCACCCCACGGCGCTGCCTGGCACTGATTGGCCAGGCAGCGCACGGGGTCTGGGGGGGGGGGGCGGCTGCGGCGACGCGTATAGCGGCGGATCGGCGGGTAGCGGCGGCGATCGGGCACTGCACGCAGCTAGCAAAGTGCTAGCTGCGTGCAGCAAAAAAAAATGTATGCAAATCGGCCCAGCGGGGCCTGAGCGGTGCCTCCCGGCGGCATAGCCCGTGCTCAGCACGGGCTTACCGCCAGGGAGGTTAATCTAGTGCAGGAGATTTGGACGCAGCCGGCGCCACCATAGGCTGTAATAGGAACTACAGCTATAGCGGCACACAGGGAGTCACTTTGGTGCCGTCAGAAGGCGGAGCTGAAGTTACTTATAAAACACAATAAGTGCTGGAAGCCGAATTATTTCATTCCCCACCATCCATGGAGGCCTGGAGGGGGAATAGTATTTAACACGGCCGGGACTTGTGCAGCAGCAGGATCAGCCATATACCGGCTGTATCCTGCGCCCAAGTCTCCCGTGCCGATACCTCTCGTACGGGTTTTCAGGGGGTGGCTGGTGATAGTGGCCTTGGGCAGTAAAAAGTACAAATCCACCCCTGAGCACAGTATTGCCATTTCAGACCCCCCCCAAAAAATAAGAAACTACATGTGACCACCTCTACCAGGACTTCCCAAAAAAGCGAAGCCAGAACGCATAGGGTTAAGAGGGGCATGCAATCGTTTCGCTAAGCAAACACTTATCCAAAATTCCTTCCAATAGTTCATTAGTACGCCGTAGCCCGACGCAGACTGCGGCTCTGCCTCGTACAGCTCGGAATCCTCTGCATGGGGTAAATCCATTAAGAACACTTTACAAACTTTAAGGAAGAATTAAAATTTGTATTTCAGAAGTCATTGACAGCCTGTCAGTCAGCAGACATTTAATGCACTCTAAAATCACTTTCTCAAAAGACCGCAGAGCCTAATTCTATAGAATTATGTATAGAAATATGCGACAGGTTTTAGCACAGGCTTGCGAGTTTGTGGCTGTGCTATATAGCAGACAAGCAGAGAGGGCTTAATATATAGAAAAGAAAAAAAATACAGTGCATTTACTGTGGGACAAATATTGTATGTGTACATGATATATTACATTTTAAAGGATTTAAGGATTTTTTTTTCATGCCATAGTACCACATTAAATCTTAAAGAGAAACTCCAACCTAGAATTGAACTTTATCCCAATCAGTAGCTGATACCCCCTTTTACATGAGAAATATAATGATTTTCACAAACAGACCATCAGGGGGCGCTGTATGACTGATTTTGTGCTGAAACCCCTCCCACAAGAAGCTCTGAGTACCGCGGTACTCTGAGCAAACTGCCACAATGTAACAATGTTCACAGACATGAATTGGCTGTTTACAGTTGTCTCTAACAGCCAAAACAGCTAGGAGCAGCTACATAACCTGCCCACAGTAACAATGTCACCACGTAATAAATATCAGAATGTAAATCGAGGAGAGGAAAGATTTTACAATGAGCAAACACTGACTAAGTCATTTATACATAATTATGGTAAAAAAATTAAGCACTTTTTTTTCTACATTATTTTCACTGGAGTTCCTCTTTAAAGATTCCTTTTGGAATCTGGGCCACAAGTCAGTATTTCCAACAGGAACCCCAACACAGCCCCCAGACAATCCCATCTTAGGCCTCATATACAGCTTACAGCAGGTTACCCACACTCACCATTTTTTATCGTTTCAGGCACTTTTCAAAGTTCACTTGGGTGCCCAATAACTTTCTACTGCTCATTAGTATGGCTGACCAATGAGGTTTAAAGTGGACCCAAATTAAAAATACAAGGTTTCAGAAATAAAATCTATTTTCTAAATTATAATAATAAATAGCAGCCTTTTTTCAGCTGCATGATGACAAATATAAAATATTTTACATTTATTGGAGGAACCCCTCCCTTTCTTTCAAATTGCCGGGATTTTTCCGGCAAACTGGTAGAGCAGATGGTGTCTGGCAATGGATAAATTGCTAATGGCTGCCCCCAGTATAACCCTAGCTATGAAAAGCAAAAGGTGAAAAGCATGCACTGAAATGATCATAGGTTTGTTTATTTATCTTTGTATGTGTCAGAGTGGTGCAACTAAAAATTTTTAATTAAAAAAAAATGTTTGGTTTGGGTCCGCTTTAAGTAACTCCAAATTGATACAAGTCTTAAGGGTCCAAATCCACTAGCAGCCTTACTAAGCACTAGTAATTTGAAAAAAAGCTCTTGCTAACACAATGCTATGGGGGATTTTTATAAAATCACATCGCTCCAGTGGGATCACACCCATACCATTACATTAGCAAGAGCTTTTCCAATCACAAAGCGCTCAGAAAAGCTCTCCTAGTGGGTTCCAGGCGTTATGCAGCTTGGAAACTGGCAAATCAAATTCAACAGCGGACACATTTGATTGGTCCATTTCCAAGCTAGATACATTTGAATAGAAGTCGCTTCCCTGGAAAATCATGTGTGATCAATATTGTTTTTTTCCACCACAGTTAACTCCTACTTGTACCTCCCTGTTGCTCTCCATAGAGCAAAAAGGCCACCTAAAACTATTAAAGAGAATCTGTACTCTCAAATTTTTACAAGAAAAAGCATACCATTCTGTGATGATTTGCTCAGCTGCCTGTGCAGGCAGGCAGCTTTCTGACCATTGTGTAGGTTTGCATGCTGCAGGACTCTGGAAAGAAGAGCTTCTGTCAGTTTTGCAGCTTGTGCTTGCAGAGGAATTTGCATACGTTGTCATGCAAATTGCCTGGCCACATTCATTGGAGGCGTGTACTATGTCTTTCCCACAATGCTTGGCTGGTCATAAGGAGTCTTCCTGTGAAACACTCTGGAGAGTGTCAGCCATGCTCTTGGTTTGAAGATCAGCTTAGAGTAATTCCTGGAAACTGTGCTAGGCAGACTCCCTAAGTGCAGTTAGGATTGTTTATCTGTTTGTTTGTTCTGTTGCTATTGTCCTGTCCCAACGGTGGTGGTCAGGAAATGGTTCTGATCTCTGTTCTTGCGGTTGCTACCAGCTATCTCTTCTGTTCTGTCTCCTGGGATCGCGCTAGCCACTTTTCGCTAGCGCTGTGGATTATTCTGTTCTGTCTCCTGGGATCGCGCTAGCCACTTTTCGCTAGCGCTGTGGATCCTTCTGTTCTGTCTCCTGGGATCGCGCTAGCCACTTTTCGCTAGCGCTGTGGATCCTTCTGTTCTGTCTCCTGAGATCGCGCTAGCCACTTTTCGCTAGTGCTGTGGATCCTTCTGTTCTGTCTCCTGGGATCGCGCTAGTCACTTTCCGTTAGTGCTGTGGATCCTTCAGTTCTGCTACTCTGCTACATTCTTGCGATTGCATTCCTACTTCGTTTCCGCCGTTGTGTGTTCGCCGTCGCTGGGTGGCGACTAATTTGGTGGGCACACATTGGTTCTGTCCCTTTGCTCTGTTCCCTGTGGGCTATCCAGCCCTGCCTGATTGTACCTTGTCCCGGATCTGTACAATTCCCATTTGGCATCTGTGGCTGTGCAGCGGCTGTGTTCGCCTGCACTCCACAGCGCCATCTGCCGGTGGGAATTGCCCTCTGCGGGTGCATAGCACCTAGCCTGGGTTTCCGCAATAATACCCTTGTGGAGGAAATCCGCCGCGTCAGCGCACGTCTGGTGCGCTGACCACGGAGACGATTCCACAATCGTTACACATTCTATTCATTATGTTCTCCTGGGCCCCTCTGTGCCATCTCCGCCACTCCACACCGTGATCCTGGCTTTTAATCGCCAGTTTTAGGCAGCGTTCACAAACAAAAACCATGGCCGCTAACTATATATAATATATATTTCATGTTACAGTATACTATATACTTATATATAGATACAATAAATAAATACTACAAGTTTTTATTACATAGTGAATTATCTGCACTCCTGTCTTGATTTCTCACAGTTCTCAGCATGTGACAGGCGGCTCCCTTCCCCCTCATAGAGCTCTGTCTGTGAGGAGTAAACACAGCACACAGAGTCTGGAGGGGGCGTGCATAACTTCTCCCTATCACAGCAGAGGCAGCACATTCCTCCCTGGGTCGACAAAGCTTGACAAAGAAAAGAAGATTAGATATATTACAGAGACAGTGCAACTAGGAAAGGCTGCAGTAATCCAGACCACATTAGAACAGGTATAGGAACTTATAGGATAGAAGAAATAAGGCTGAACATTTTGTTACAGAGTCTTTTTAAGAATGATGATTTGGGGCAAACAGCACCAAAGGTCTCATGCTTGGCCTTAGTACATGTCGCTCAGGGCTTAATTATTCCAGCATAGGTCTGTATTTTCCAGCCATATGGAGGTGAACATTGCACCTTGTATTGCATTACAGGAGGGCTACACAGCAAGTAAACAAAAACAAATATTTCAAAAAACTACATGGGGGGAGGGGTAACGGCATACTAATTCCGCATTCTGCTCTTACCTCATTTAATGTGTCCTATAATGAAATATACGGCTTCGCTCATCTTTATTCATAAAATGATGTTTGACGTGCTGCGACAACGTACATATTATTTATCAGCCGTCCTGCGGTGAACGCCATTTCCGAGCGATCTCCCGGGGACTGCGGACGGCACTCGCCATATGTTCATTAGAACGTTCTCATCCCGGAGGTCGCATTACGGCGACGCCCCCTTTACCATCGCTGCGTTTCCTCTACCCTGCTAAATATGAATGAAGACGAGCGCTGGTTGTGGAAAGGCGGCGGGGGGACGACGTCCGGCAGATTTGCAACATGCCACGATTATTTATAGAGACATTCTGAAGCCCCATATAGAGAAGTAAGTCAACTTTGAAATGCAAATAAGTACTTAAAGCTGAATGGAAACCCCCCTATTCAGCAAAGTTACCCCCCAATAAAACCTGCTGTAAACTTATATTAAAGTGACTCTGTAACAAAATGTTCAGCCTTATTTCTTCTATCCTATAAGTTCCTATACCTGTTCTAATGTGGTCTGTCTTACTGCAGCCTTTCCTAGTTGCTGTAATGATCTGCTCAGCTGCCTGCGCAGGCAGGCACTTATTTGACCACTGTTCAGGTCTGCATTCTGCAGGTCTCTGGAAGAGAGACCTTTTGTCAGTTTTGCAGCTTGCTGCTGCTGAGGAATTTGCATACGTTTGTCATGCAAATTGCCTAGCCACATCCTCTGGAGGTTTGTACTATAAATACCATGTGATATCACAGACCTGGGCTGGTCATAACGGTTTGTCCTGTGAAACACTCCTGGAGTGTCAGCCTTGCTTATTGTTTGAAGATTAGCCTAGAGTAATTCCTTGGACTGCACTAGGCAGGTTCCCTAGTGCAGTTAGGATTGCATATCTGTTTTGTTTGTCTGTTGCGATTGTCCTGTCCCAGCGGTGGTCGACAGGAAGTCATTCTGATCTTTGTTCTTGGAGTATAGCTGGAGGAGCGGTTGCTTCCAGCTTTCTCATCTGATCTGTCTTGCCTGGATCGCACTCGCCTTGCGCTAGTGCTGTGGATCCGTCTGATCTCCATCTCCCTTGCTGTTCTTGGTTCGCACTTGCCCTGGCGGAAAGAGCAGTGGATCCAGCTCGGTCTCTGTTTCTATACTTGGATCGCACTCGCTCTGGCGGATAGAGTAGTGGATCGTATCTCTCACTTATTCCTGTTTTCGTGTATCTGTCTTGTCTGCTACGAATGCTTGCTGGAGGCTCGGTGAGGTAACCGTTAAGCAAGCGCTCGCGTCCTCTGTTTCATGTTTGTCTGTCGGTGGTTAGTTAGGCGTGCTTGTCTCTGTTGTGCTTATCACGTGGAGACCGCGCAGAAAACGCGTTCGCTGTTGCGAATGAGTGCGGTGTTCGCGTTTAGTTAGCGTTTGTTATTTTCCTTATTTTCTCATTGTATGATTGTGCCTTTGCTACTCTCGTGCTCTGCCTTGCTGTAGCCTTGTGTCACCTCTGCCTATCGCCTCTCTTGCGTATCTGCTGTTGTGTGTGCACCGTCGCGGGTTGGCGACTAGATTGGGGCACATACATACATTCTATCCCTGTGCTTATTCTCTTTCGCAATTGCTTCTCTTGCGATTGCGTTCTCACTTGGTTTCCTCTGTTGTGTGTCCGCCGTCGCAGGTTGGCGGCTAGATTGGTGGACATACACACATTCCTCATCTGTGCTTATTCGGTCTTGTGTCGCTGTTAGCAACCGCCATCTCTGGCGATTGCCTTCTCACTTTATCTTCCTGGTTGTGTGTCCGCCGTCGCAGGGTGGCGACTAGATTGGTGGACACACATACCCTCTGTCGCTTTGGTCTCTCTCTTTCAGGGCTATCTTGCCCTGCGTTTCTTCCCTTCGTGCAATTCCTGTCTGGCGTCTGTGGCAGGGCAGAGGACCTGTTCCTCTGCACTCCACAGCTCCACCTGCCGACAGGAATTTCCCTCTACAGGTGCATTGCACCTTTTGCTGTGTTCCCTCAAATTATACGCTTGTGGAGGATTTCCGCAGTGTCAGCGCACGTCTTGTGCGCTGATCACGGAGAGAATTCCACAATCGTTACAGTTGCATAGTGGATGTATTATCTCTGTTTTATAATATAATCTTCTTTCCTTTGTCGTCTTTGTCGGGCTCAGGCACTCAGGCAGGAATGTGCTGCTCTGCTTGTGATAGGATAGAAGCTATACACACCCTCTCCAGACCCCCTGCAGGCTCTGTATGAGTCACAGACTGAGCTCCTCTCAGCCTATCACAAGCTGATTAGTAGCCATGTCTTTTGTTTGTAAACACTTCCTAAAACTGGCAATTACAAGCCAGGTTTGTAGCAGAGAGTGGCAGAAACAGCACAGAGGGGCCCAGGAGAACATAATGAAGAGAATGGTATGCTTTTTATTGTAAGAATTTTACAGTACAGATTCTCTTTAAGGCTGCATAGGAAGTTCAGCAATTTAACACATGTAACATGATAAGATAGACATATGGATGTACAGTGCCAAGCACATAAATAACTAGGCTGCATAGCTTTTCTTCCTTCTCTGCCTGAAAGCGTTAAAATGGACCTGAGCTCAGAACTTCCTCTCCGCTCTAAAAGATAAGCAACAGCATAGAAACCCTTAAAGAAAAAACATTTGATACAAATCCTGCGATACATCTAAAGTGTTTCTACTTCCTATTTTCATGGAAACAGACATATTGTTAACATCCTGTGATTACAAATTAGCTGCTCTGCCATGGCAGTCAGCTGACAGAGCTGAGAGATCAAATTACAACATAGGATTAGTCACAGATGAGGGGTAATTAGGCAGGCTAAACTCTAAATACATACAGGGCGCGTCTCTATGTTCTCCTTCTGTCCTGTGTAAGAGTTCAGCTCCTCTTTAAACATTCTGCTATGCAAGTGACAGTTTCTCTCCAGACTGACTATAAAACATCCCTGATGGGGAATCACAGCCATAAAACTCTTGCCTGGAAGAGAACAGCTTCTGACAAAAAAAAAAAAAAAAAAAAGGTCAATAGTTCAGATTTTAGCTCTCTGGGACGCATGAGGTCTGTGTCAATGAGCAGAGACAAAACAATAAATCTACTTTTTTAAGTTTTAAAACAAACCGTGGGCCATTTCAAAATAGTAATTTTTAACAGTTGGCAGATATATACAATTACAAAATGCATCTATGACCCCAAGCTGCATTGCTTTTTGTATTCTGGAAGCTGTATTTTCTGTGTTGCACTGGCTAGCAGTACAGCCTAGGTCATTTCCCCTATCTGCGTACCTCATAACTGCACAGAGCAGGAACGGTTGTTGCCTGTTTTTCACACCTGCACAAACTGAGTGGCTCTGTAGCAGACTGTGTCAAGATTGGGAGTATCCAAGTTTCAGTCAGTGTGTTGTAGCTGCAGATTTAGGATATCCCCTCCTCCATTAGGTACTGCTAAGTCAAAGAGTCTATGTGATGTGAGCTAAGGGGTTTGACGTTTGAGGTGCATTTTTGATTAGTTTTTTTGTTTGTTTGTTTTTTTGTTGTTTTTTTTTTAGCTGTGAAAGAAATTACACCTTAAAGGACACCCGAGGGGAAAATAAACTAATAAAATAAACAGTTGCATCTATCTTCCTTCTCCTAAAAATGATATTTTAAGATATTCCACAGTTTTATGTTTAAATCTACTTTGTAAGTTTTAACTGTTTTATTGTTTTTGCTCAATGACACATTCATTGAAATATGTCAGAGCTAAAATCTATGAACTATTGACTGCTTTTATCTCTTTCCTGCTCTCAGAAGCCATTTTCTGTTATGAAAGTGTTTTATAGTTGGAATTTCTTATCAGTGAGGGTCACACTGCAGTCACTTCCTGTCTGAGTCAGGACTGAGTCAGCCCTTTACATACCTGATATTTAACTCTTTCAGGCAGAGAAAGAAAAAAAGGAACACAGCATAGTTATTTGTGTGCTAGGCACTGTACATACCCATGTCTATCTCATGTCACACGTCACTTCGGGTAATACCAATTGCCTGGCTGTCCTGCTGATCCTCTGCCTCTAATACTTTTAGCCATAGCCCCTGAACAAGCATGCAGCAGATCAGGTGTTTGACATTATTGTCAGATCTGACAAGATTAGGCGCATGCTTGTTTCTGCTGTGTGATTCTGACACTGCTGCAGCCAAATAGACCAGCAGGGCTGCCAGGCAACTGGTATCATTTAACAGGAAATAAATATAGCATCCTCTGTGTGTCTCTCACCTCGGGTTCCTCTTTAATACCTACATTTCCTTCCAAAACCCGCTTTGCGTTCACTTTATACAACATTTCAGCTTCTGCTGAAACTCTCGGGGGCCCCGGTGGGTCTCTGCGGCGGACAACATGTATATTCACAGCGCGGCCCCCGTACAGGTCTATGCAAATGAAGCGTGCAGGGAAATAGGACAAACATGGAGATGTTTGTTAGGAATTTGTTTCCCAGTCCCCGGAGAATTAGCGGCGGCAGAGAATGAAGAAACTCACTGACTGGTGTCAGATTTGACACAATGCTTAAAAAATAAAATAAGAATATGGATCTCTCACAATGCTCAGGAGGAGAAGCATCCCCAGCAAATCCCAACTCACAGGTCCTCCTCACACTCCATTTCCTTCAGGAACTAATGAGAAGATTGCCACGGGAGGCCATTACCACAGCGGCGAGTTCCCAGAATGCTTTGCTTCCCTTTCCTCAAGTGAACACACGTCACAACAAGCTAAAGATGGTCAGTGAGGTGCTAATAACTACAGATGCTCATTCGGATTTTGCGGAGTTGAAATTCCCGCATTTCAGATCAGAAATTGGATTTTCGTGGAAATTCCGCATTACCGCAACTCTGTAATTTTAGTCCAATAACAGAACTCGGAAGTATTTGGCCAATCAAAGAATGCTAAAATTAAGACTCTACGGAATTGGTAATCTGCACTGGCAAAAATCGGAATTTCTGTAGATTTGGTCATCAGCATTTCTGACAATCGCTACTTACAACTTTAGGGCTTTAATGATCAGTATAAAAGTGGCCACACACCATACAATCTTTTTTAAATATCTGTTCAATGTAAGAATTGCAATACAAAAAAAGTTTGCTTGTTAATATCCACACACACACACACGTTAAATTGCGCACAATTGCAGAAACGAAGAATACAATTTGCATGCAGGCCAGTCGGAATAACTCTCAGGCTCCCTGCACACTGCATGCGATTCCAATTTTTAATCGTTTTTTACATCCGATTCCAATTTTTAATCGTTACTGCATGCTGCGTATTTTACTCTGTTTTGCTGTTGGTTGCATTCACGGAAAATCGGAATTGCAAAACGGATTTGCAACGTGCAGGGAGCCTCAGTGATGGTCTCTAGCCAGTCTAGTCAATTAGTCGGGATCTGGCTAAAGGCCCATACACACATCCAATTTTTATCATCTGCAGATAACCATGTAGTATGGGAACTGACCTACACAATCTGTTTATAGTATTCACAATCTGCTGGCCCTCATACTATATGGAGGTGGTAAATTTGGCCAATCACCTGCAGATTACAACTGGATGTGTGTACAGAGCCTAAAGGTGGGTACACACGTCAGATAAAAGTCTTTGGAAAATGAAAGATCACAGACCAATTTTACCCCCTTCCATGTAGTATGAGAGCCATACCTACACAGTCTATTCTATGGAGCTGAGCTCCCCATCAGACAGAAATCTTACCCCCTTCCATGTAGTATGAGAGCCACACCTACACAGTCTATTCTATGGAGCTGCACTCCCCATCAGATAGAAATCTTACCCCCTTCCATGTAGTATGAGAGCCACACCTACACAGTCTATTCTATGGAGCTGCACTCCACATCAGACAGAAATCTTACCCCCTTCCATGTAGTATGAGAGCCACACCTACACAGTCTATTCTATGGAGCTGCACTCCCCATCAGACAGAAATCTTACCCCCTTCCATGTAGTATGAGAGCCACACCTACACAGTCTATTCTATGGAGCTGCACTCCCCATCAGACAGAAATCTTACCCCCTTCCATGTAGTATGAGAGCCACACCTACACAGTCTATTCTATGGAGCTGAACTCCCCATCAGACAGAAATCTTACCCCCTTCCATGTAGTATGAGAGCCATACCTACACAGTCTATTCTATGGAGCTGAACTCCCCATCAGACAGGAATCTTACCCCCTTCCATGTAGTATGAGAGCCACACCTACACAGTCTATTCTATGGAGCTGCACTCCCCATCAGACAGAAATCTTACCCCCTTCCATGTAGTATGAGAGCCATACTCTACACAGTCTATTCTATGGAGCTGCACTCCCCATCAGACAGAGATCTTACCCCCTTCCATGTAGTATGAGAGCCACACCTACACAGTCTATTCTATGGAGCGGAACTCCCCATCAGACAGAAATCTTACCTCCTTCCATGTAGTATGAGAGCCACACCTACACAGCCTATTCTATGGAGCTGCACTCCCCATCAGATAGAAATCTTACCCCCTTCCATGTAGTATGAGAGCCACACCTACACAGCCTATTCTATGGAGCTGCACTCCCCATCAGATAGAAATCTTACCCCCTTCCATGTAGTATGAGAGCCACACCTTCACAGTCTATTCTATGGAGCTGAACTCCCCATCAGACAGAAATCTTACCTCCTTCCATGTAGTATGAGAGCCACACCTACACAGCCTATTCTATGGAGCTGCACTCCCCATCAGATAGAAATCTTACCCCCTTCCATGTAGTATGAGAGTCACACCTACACAGTCTATTCTATGGAGCTGCACTCCCCATCAGACAGAAATCTTACCCCCTTCCATGTAGTATGAGAGCCACACCTACACAGTCTATTCTATGGAGCTGCACTCCCCATCAGACAGAGATCTTACCACCCTTCCTGTAGTATAAGAGCCATACTCTACACAGTCTATTCTATGGAGCTGCACTCCCCATCAGACAGAAATCTTTGCAAGATGCTGCACACACAGATGCTGTACAGACAGAAAAGATCAGTATCTGCAAAAGATCTGTTCCCGCAAAATGCATTCATAGTCTATGAGATCTGCAAATCCCATACACACCTTGTTTAATGGACATTCATCTGCAGATCAGACAATTATCTGCCGATCTGAAGATCCAACCTGGTGGATCTGATCTACAGATAATTGTCCGTTAAACAAAGTGTGTATGAGATCTGCAGATGTCATAGACTATGAATGCAATTTGCAGGAACGGATCTTTTGCAGGAACGGATCTTTTGCAGATACTGATCTGTTGAATGTGTGCAGCATCTGTGTGTGCAGCATCTTGCAAAGATTTCTGTCTGATGGGGAGTTCAGCTCCATA